>NC_079418.1:10575066-10667566 GCF_026213295.1 Gadus chalcogrammus
AATGTTGAACCCTACAGAGTGCAGTGGTTATGGAGAAGAACGTAACCATGTTTGATGGCCCAGGTGTCTCTAACACTGCATGCCCTCTCCCTCTCTCCCTCTCTCCCCCACCCTCTCCCCCTCTGTGTGGGAGACACAGTGACAGTAGAATCTCTCCCTCCCTCCCCCAGCCTCCCTCTCTCCCACTTTCTCTGTGTTGGAGACACAGTAACGGTAGTCTCTCCCCCACCCTCCCCCTCTGCCTCTCTCCCCCCTCTCTTTGGGACTCCCAGTGACAGTAGTCTCTCCCCCACCCTCCCCCTCTCGCTCTCTCCCCTCTCTCTGTGGGACCCACAGTGACAGTAGTATCTCCCTCTCTCTCCCCCTCTCCCCCTCTCTCCCTCTCTGCCCCTCTCACAGTGACAGTAGTCTTGTTAGGAGTGTTGTGGTGCTGGTAGGCAGCGTAAGCTGCGTATAGACTATATCATTGGCCAAGTTATTTGCGTGATCGTTTCCCCCTTGAAGTGACTTCATATCTACATGACCTACACCCAATGTCGGTGTTATAATGTGTTATAACCCCCCCGCCCCCCCCCAAAAAAAAACCTTGTCAGTGGCACTAGTTACTAGGTTATTGTAGGATCCAGATCTTCTGTTGTGGTCATGCACATGAGATTGTTTGCTTCCTCCCATGTGTCAGAGAATCTATTGGAGCTTCACACGGTATTTTCATCTTTGAGTATTTATAATGTATCCTCCTGGAATATATAATAAAAAGAGAATCCCTTAAAAACAAGAGGGCCAACTGAATCCAACATGGGTTTCCTTCAGTGTGTGTGAAATGTTGTTCACCTGCATAACATCCTGACTAGGTTCACAGCCTACACCGTGACATCATCACTGTTGACTAATGCCTGAGGGGCCTTCCCTAGAGGATCAGAAGTCTCCTCTCAGGGCCGTCCCAGGGATGGTCGGGAAAGGATCGCAGGCAGCCTCACATCAAATAGGACCAACTTACCAAAAAGATTGCCATCACAGTTTAACATGCAGTTATATATCAATATTTAATAAATTAAACCTAAGCATATCCTTGCAATGAAGTGCTAAAGGTGCACCACAGCCTGTTACACTGCACGGGCTTTCTTATTGTTCAGTCTAGCTTTCCAAACCACCGATATGAAATGATAAAATATTGTGACCATTTTAAATCACTCACCATTAATGTTCAGCCTCCTTGTCAAAAATGTTTCTGATATAATGTATGGTTACAAGGACATCTTCTAGGGACTATCACACGTAGATTAGACCTACTTATTTAAGCAGCTGGCTTTTCTTTTACAGGGGAAAGACTTTCCTTTTTGTTGAATCAACAACACACACGTTTTAGTAAAAAAATTAATAAAAAATAAAGACCCATGCTATGTACAATGCTGGTCTGCAGTGGGTAGCATTACTTTACTATGTGCGCGTTGCCTCCGTCCTACACCGGGGTGCTCATGCATTCTCTTCTTGTCCTCTGAGGCTCTCCCCTTGGCATGGTCCTGCATTCAAATGTCGCTCTATCAATTATGGAGATTCATAACTGCTCTTTCTCGCCCAATCTCTCAAAGACAAACATAAAAAAAACATTGCCAAATGCAAAAATAGCCAAAGCCATGGCAGTGTCCCCACTGCACATTCATATTACAAACACAACTACAACACACTGGCATTGTGTTCCTGTAATACTAGCAAGAAATACAGGCATATAATTGATTATCCCTCAACACATAATTAACCACATGTTTTAAATGTATCTTCTGATACTATTCATACTATCATGAGCAAAGAAATGTATATCCTTTAATGTAAAGATTCAGCCAGGTTATATTCATCGTGTCCTTGTGTGCTGATGAACAAGCCCTTCAAGGGGGATGTAAATCTCTCTGATGACGTCACCTCCTCCAGCTACAGCTGCTGTCCTGAATACTGATGTGACGTCAGCTACAAGGTCGGCCCGTGGACAAGTGTCCCATCTCGTCTGGTCTTGGGCTGTCCTTGCTCGCTTAGTTTATCATAGGGGTGTGTGAAGCCATGCTTAGCCCAAGGCGCTAATCACTAGGTTAACTAAATGTTGTACGTAGGTTAGGTTTTACAAATGTTTGATAAATGAGCCGACTCTTCTGCAAGTCACCAATGACCTCATCCAAGCCCCACGTACCGGTTTCATCTTAAACCGACATACATCTAATTTTCCTTTGCATTCATCATCATGAGATTGGACAAGTTACTTTGCAGTCCAAAACGTCACCTTATACAAGATACAAACCCAACGAATAGAATACTCACAACTTCCCATACACTGTACAAGGTAAACCTGTTTAATCATTCTCACAATGGTCAGATAGCTGGAGATGAGGCCATCGGCCCAACAGACAAACAGTTACACATCGTATCTAAAATACAATCCGGGGGACAATCTTGTCAAAACACTAAATTCCGGTTTTAATTGTAATGTTTGACAGAGAAACAAATTTCATATATTTTTATAAAAACTGGTTCGTAGCTTTGTAGCCCACAACATGTAAAGAGTGACCGTATAGTGAGCACAAAGACTCTAATCGATGGTAAAGGAGTCTGAAGCGTCTCACAGCATCAACTACAACATGCAGAGGTCTCATATTGTCCTTGGAGCACAGGTCTGACGGGGGGCCCCCGACCGGCCACGGGGCCTCAATCGGCTCCGGCTCCCTGCTTCTTGCTCTTTTTGTTGGCGCCCGGTTTGTTCCCGGACTGGGGCTTGGCCTTCTTGGCGGGGCTGGCTCCTTCGTCGGCCAGCTTCCTCTTTGGTTTCCTCTTGTTCTTCTTCTTGGACGGCCCCTTGTCCCCGGGGTCCACGCCGGCCGTCGGGGCTGCCTCACCCTCTTTCTCCCCCTGCTTGTTGCGGTTCTTCCTCTTCTTGGACTCGGGCAGGAAGCCTTTCTTCTTGGGCAGCGAGGTGGCCTGCGGCGCGGTCGGCTCCTCGGGCTTCTTCACCTTCTCCACCTTGGGCCGTCTGTCAGAACAACAGGGAGATGATGCTTTATGTGTGGTCAGAGGATACTAAATGGCTCTCAATACTTAATTACAATTCTTCAAAACACACCTAAAATAACAGCTTCTATCTTTGTAATCTCCAACATAGAAAGAAACATAAGAGGTAGTCAAGTTCTCATTTAATAAAACTTCAAAAACTGTTTTAACTAGTCAGTTAGGGTCAGGCCTAACACTAATTCCCTCTAGTTGAGCATAAACAGTGTTTATTAAACGGACTGTAACCATGGATTCAGCGGTCGGCGCCTTGAGCCAATGGGATTTAAACCAATCACAGCTTGCGTCACGTTGCCTGGGTCGTAAAAAGAACGCAAAGGGTTGGCGGCGAGACGCGTCCGGCATCACTCACATCACTCCAAAGTGCTTCATGACGGCCCAGTAGGTGTCATCCAGGCCTCCCGTCTTCTTGAGGCTGATGGCCTCAGCCAGGGACCCCAGCACCACCTGCAGGGGGCCCACGCTCACCGACGGGTTCTGAAACAACACACACACACACAGGAGACAACGCTTAGTAAACCTATACGGTGTCATGTGACTTCCAGCACAAAAGAACTGCTCCACGACCGAACTTTTGGATGAATAAAACAATAACATCTTTGTGATTAAGGAACGTGGGTCAACGTTTGACATTCAGTAGTAGAAACGGACAGAGGCACCCTCGCGTATATCAAAGGTTAAGCTTCTTTACAAACGGTTAGAACAAGAGTATGCGTGCACTTTGGGACACCCCGTTGATTCTCGTGTGGCCTCACCTTTGTCTTGATGTTCTTCAGCAGGAACTGACAGAGCTCCAGGGCTTTGGCCAGCTTCTCCTGGGACACCTTGCTCTGGCACTCCCCGACCACCTTCAGAGTCTGAGAGACGCAGGGGACATGACGTTAAACACAACAGAGCCTCTCAGGACAGACGGGGAGTGAGGCTGTGGTGCGGAGGGGTGTTGTTTCGACGCCGTACCGCCACCAGCTGCTCCACCAGCTTCACACACAGCTCCAGCCAGGGCTGGCCCGCCAGCAGCTGCTGCACGTCTCTGTTCTGCACCATCCGCAACACCATCATGCAGGCCTGGCCCTGAAAACACACAACACACATGTTGAAGGCGTCCTCCATCCCACACGCGTCAACGTTGACATCCAGTGGGGTTTGAAGAGGACTTTGGTTCTCACCTGCTGATGTTCTCGAACTCCAGCCGTGATGTTCTGTACCGCAGTGTCCAGTATGTTGACGCCCAGAGCCTGCGAGCAAATCACCAGGAAACCTCTTAGATATATAAATACAGTGTGGAAACGCAGCCCTTAGTCAAATGCGTGTCTCCCAGAGGTTTTACCAGGCCCACATGTCAAACCTCAAGTCAGGTGAGAAAAACAGTAGCCTCTAGACCTCCATCAACCAGCGGAGGAGGGACCCCCAGGAGAGGGAAGTCTGTATGTCTCCGGGAGAGGGGGGGCCCCAGGGGGGACAGGAACTACCCAGTGCACCAGACCCCCCCCCCCACCGGCCACTCACCCGGTCTGCCATCAGACTTTAGATGATCATGTAAAGCGGGATTTGTGAGACTAACGCGTTATAAACCTCAGAACAGGGGTCACCAACCTTTTTGAACCCGAGAGCTACTTCATGGGTACTGAGTCATACGAAGGGCGCCCAGATTGATACACTCTTCTGAAATAACAAATTTGCTCAGTTTGCCTTTAGTTACATATGATTATTAATGATACTCATCTATATGCGAAGACACTGATCATGTTAATGATTTCTCACAATAATTATCAACAATGACTTAATAAAAGTGGGAAAGAGTTGTTCAAGAATGAGTTGTGCTATGTTCAGAACAGGCCTGCGGGCGCCTCATGTGGTGCTAGCGGGCGACCTGTTGCCCGTGGACACCGTGTTGGTGAGCCCTGCCTCAGAGTCTCTTCCTAGTTAGCGTGTTATTCCAACCAACCATTTGATCACACACACACACACACACACACACACACACACACACACACACACACACACACACACACACACACACACACACACACACACACACACACACACACACACACACACACACACACACACACACACACACAGTGTGTACCATAACAGGTAGGGAGGGACAACAGGGTCTAGGTATTGGCCCTTTCGTGCTCACACACTGACCCCTAGAGCCCGGATACATAACGTCAAGCTTCCAATATTCTTTCGATTTCCAAAAGCATATCGGAATATTTGGTAGAAAATAAATTGAAAGATACACTATGAATGGACTGTAAATGTAGCAGAAACCACCGCTGGAGAAATTAGATCAGAGGTTAAATTGGTGAAACAAATCTGTTCCATCAATAATGCATAATGGATCGCAATAAAAGGAAAAACATTGCACCCGGTCCATTCAGTTGACTAAATAACCAACACGTTGTTATTATTAGTAGGCAGAGCTTTGTGGTGTCTTATGGACTTGTTTGAACATCGAAATAGCTGCTAAATCTTTATTCAAACCCTTCTAAACCCATTAGCGTCCCAGGGGTCAATGGCTGTCCTCACCCTGGAAGGCAGCTGTCTAAGTGCTACCGGAGCATTTAAATAATGTTGGATTATCTAACTACAAACCTAACAAACAGCCCATAACTGGCCCTTCTGATGATGGCTGCCGGTTCCTTCAGGCGTTGACGTTCTCAGACGTATAGCACCCTTACATAAACATTTCCTCACTGGGATATTCAGTCCAAAACGCAACCTAGCCTTCTACCTGCAGTATTTGAATATACATAAATGGGAAATAAGGAAAAACCAGCTCAACGATGCAGTCCAATACTGAATTGAGCGTCGGAGATAAACCTTACAAACTCATTTCCCAACATTCCCAACGTTCAGCCCCACTGAACAGTTTGAGAGGCACCGCCTCGGCCGATGGGCAACGCCTGGACTGGTGTTGGGACTGGGTGGGGGGACAGGTGGGGGGACTGGGACTCACTGGGAATCTGTTGCAGAGGTCGACGAACATCTGTCCGGTCAGAGGGCTGTTTCTCCTGGTCATGAGGGAGCACAGGGCCTCTCTGAAGAGGGCCGACACGCGCTCCACCTCCACGCTCCCCAAGAACTGCAGCTGAAGGAGAGGCAGACACAAGAGTCCTGAACCTCTGCTCTTAAGGCATAACATCACTCGGGCAACAAAGGGATATGTGTTGATCAAACAGACAACCTTCTGTACCTAGAACCGATTTTGACCGTGTAGTTCATTTGGGCTATTTTATCCAATTACAATAATGAAAAACTCAGACTGAACATGGCGTTAGCTGAGAGCAAACCCTGGATCCAGGAAGCCACAGAAACCTACGTCTTGACTTGAGGGCGCCTCAGGGGTCTTCCCCTCGGTGGTCTCAGC
Organism: Gadus chalcogrammus; assembly: GCF_026213295.1. NCBI lineage: Eukaryota > Metazoa > Chordata > Actinopteri > Gadiformes > Gadidae > Gadus > Gadus chalcogrammus. The sequence continues at coordinate 10,581,491 of NC_079418.1, forward strand.
CGACGGAAGGCCTCCCCTTAACACCTTCACCAGGTAGAGAGAAGCGCTGGGGAAACAAACCAGCGATGATATGAGGAAAAACGGCCGGCCTCAGAAGAGCAGGAGGAGGAGCCAGCGTGGTGGGGGGGGTGACGCGTGTCGCGGCGCCGAGGTGCCAACCTGAAGAAGTAGAGCGAGACCGACGAGTCGGTGTGTTTCTGGGCTTTGTGGACCAACTTCTCGAGGAGGTCGTGGAGCTCTGCCTGCCTGTCGCCCGCGGTCTTGCAGTACACCTTGGACCTGCACAGCTGGTTCCTGACGACACACACACACACACACACACACACACACACACACACAAACACAAAATATGAACAGGAATACTTGCTTTGCACTTCCTGCTTTCTGTTAGTTTTTTTTCCTCATTATTTGACCATGTATAAACAGACACAAAACGACTAAATATCCTGAATAAAACTAACTAGTGCCCTGCGGTTGGTACCTGAAGATGTCCGCCACCCTGCGAAGGAAGTCCTGGTCCTGCTGGTGGCGGTCCGAGCCATGGCTCCTCTCCAGGACCCCCAACAGGGGCTCCACCAGGCCCAGCACCAGGGGGCTGCCCGCCTGCTTGCTCACAAACACCTCCAGGAGGTCCAGCACCTGGGGGCGGGCACACACACACACACACACACACACACACACACACACACACACACACACACACAGGTCAAAGAATGATAATAAAGAGTTCCTTTCCAATGTCTCAACATTGACAGACCGTCCATTCTAAGCGCTGGGAGCAGCCCGATGCACACACAGTCTACGTTGGTCATGGTGTTTGGTATTTTAGATAAACTGTCTAGCATAACGGCACATTTGTCGCCTGGTCGCGGTGTCGCATACATTTTGGCGCGCGCCAAATCCTAATCCGTCGCATTGGTGATTTGTGCAATTTTTATCACTCAAATATCGACGTGCGTGCATGAGGAAGTTGAGTTGTTGTGGAAGCACCAGAGACCATACATATTGTATTGAACACTGAACGCTGATTGGCTGTTACGTTACGTCACTCAGGGAGTGAAGACTGATTGGCTGTCATCACACTAATGTCTCGGCAAATTTAAAATATTTCAACTCGAGCGAAACATTGCGCTCTGCAAATCCTTGTGACCGCGCTCGCCCGTGACAGGGCGTTCATGCCACGCCACAATTTAAATCTTAAAAAAAAAAAAACACAGGTTTTTCTAGCGACAAATGTTGCGTGATACGCGTCTCTACGTTGACTTTGTATGGAGTCGTGTCGCCCCGTCACGTTTGGTGTAAACACGGAGTAAGACTGAGGTTTTGATACTGGTGAGAGAAGAAATTTGGGGGAAGGGTGACAAATAAAAGAAAAAGACATGATTTTGAACAGCTTTAAGGGAAACTACCGAATCAAAATCAAAATAATGCTAAATGAATCGCAGTACATTTCAGAAAATGATTGCATTTTGGTCGCTGAAATAGCCTCCCACAAGTTGCAGTCCAAAGGTACGCCTTTCTGGCTTGCGGACAGGGCTCTGTTGTTGGTGCACCGTAAAGTTTTTACCCCTGCAGGGTCCCAGAAGAGAGGAGGTACCTTCATCTTGAATTCGATGATGAGCGTTCTCTCCTTGGTCACTTTGAACTTCTGCTCCCTCTTGGCTTCCATCTTCTTCTTCTGCTCCGAGAAGAGTGCCGCCAGGCCGGCGTCCAGCGACATCATGGCCTCATCGTCCAGGTCTTCTTCGTCGCTCACGTCCTCCTCTGTAGGCTGTGGGCACAAAACCGTTTAGAATACACATCGATGATATAGGATCTTTGTCAAGCATGTCCTTGCATTCATGGCGTTGAAATAAAAGGGTATTGTCCATATTGATTCTGATTGAGGTCGCTTTATGTATTAAGGAAACTAGGGGAGCAGACTCTAGATTGGGAGACACTGAACACAACCAACCAGGGCATTCTGCTGTTGGAGAACTTTCATCAGCTCCAGGCGGAAGTTTGGGTCCACCTCCCCTTCAACCATAGCCTCTTCTTCTTCGTCATCATCAACATCATCCTCCTCATCGTCGTCCTCCTCCTCCTCGTCCTCCCCGTCCTCTTCCTCCTCATCTTCATCAGATGACTCGTTCTGGGGTTGCCACAAGAGCACAAACGTGTGTGAGGACATCATTTTGAAACCAATACTGTGAGGGATGCACCGGCCTTTATAAGCACTGCCTGGTTGGGCTTTGGCCCTGCTCAAAATCGGGCCATCCGTTTTAGGGACGGAGCTTTATGCTGAAGAGAGTTTGATGAGCAAGACCCACTCTGGGGTCCCTGCCATTACTGAGTCCCAACAGGAGGACAGATGCGGCCTAAAGAAATCACACTTAAAGCACAGATTTTGAGTTTAAAATATGAAAACTAAAATAATCCTCCAGCCTACATCCTACGCCTCAGCTATGTGGTGGGCGTCCTCATTTATAAACATCTGATTAAGACCGACTCACATCAGCAGGGGGAACATGTTGGAACTTGTTGTGACCATGAACTAGGGATTCACCGAAATGAAAATTCTTGGCCGAGGCCGAAACAGAATATACTGAAATAGTTGGCCGAAGGGCGAAACCGAATGTGGCTTTTGCTGTTTTTCATTTATTTTGCTTAAATTTTTCACCATTGCATAAATCAAACTATTAAATGTCCTTTATAAAAAAAATTGTCTCGCTTTTCAATAAAAAAAATCAATTACAAATTTGATACAAAATATTTATTTAATACTGAACGTTTTCTAACATTCCAGCAGACATTATAGCAAGAATTTAAGAACAATGTACCTTTAAATAAATGAGTAAAACATTATTTTTTTATCAAAAATAAAAATGTTCTGTGTATTTTTTTGGGCTTTTTTACTCCTTCGACCGAAACCGAAAATTATGTTTTGGGCCATTTTCGGTGGCCGAATATTTGGTGCATCCCTACCATGAACACATGAAGCAATAGAACGAGGCCAGCTGGACCCTTTAAAAATAAAAGCCATTGCTTGGCTTGTTGCAACATGGCAACAACAGTGTCTGTGGATTCAGTTTGACCGCTACACAGACAATAGTTACAAAGACAATAGTGAGGGAATACTGGGGAATACAGCCACCATGCAGTCAACCTAGCCACAGGAATTAATAACAACAATATGAACACAGCTCTATGATAAATACCAAGCAGACCCTTCACCAGATAACTCACCTCCCCGTCCTTCATCTCCTGGTCTTCACCCTCCTGCTTGGTTGGATCCTGGTCGGTGACGACCAAAGCATCATCCTTATCTGTGTCCAGCACCTGTGTGGAAGGTGATACATGCAGAGCCAATCACATCCAGGGGCCTTCAGCTTGGCAGCCGTATGTAGACTCTGCTCAACATCTGTGTCCCACAATACAGTCAATCATTTATAACGATTGCAAGACAGTTGTCTATTTTCATTTGCGAAAATAAACGTTAGATCTCTTATTTCCACTCGATGGACACAAATCCCTTCTGGAGCTGAACTAAATGGTATAGTCAATATTTATTGGGTCAAGGATCATCAGACAGCAGTACATGTAAAGGTGTGTCATGGTTGTTCGATAGGTCAGGGTCTCCATGGTAACGTCCCCTAAACCCTGTGCATCTACAGTAGGACGGATCGGTCAACCCCAACTGATATTCTCACACAGCCGTTCACTCACTAACAGCTGCTGGGTAGCCACGTTATTTCTAGAGACACACTTGCATTTACAAGACAGTAAGGAAAATGGAATTATTGGGTTAGTGTGACTATGATAGGATTATTAAGATGCATGAATACACCTTAGTCTGATTGAATCTAATTGGGTTTCTCATAGTCGGATCCCCTTTGGTTCCACACTTACCTCCAGGATAACGGTGAGCGAGGCGGCGGTGACGTGGGGGCAGATGGAGGCGAACACCGTCTTGCAGACCTGTCTGATGTGGCGGCTGGACTGGGACAGCAGAGACAGCAGAATGTCCACCACCACCTCGGCCCAGTGGGGCTCCAGCTCCTCTTTAGCTGTGAGGGGCACAGAGAGAGATAGATACATCAACGGCACACGCACATACATACAGTGTGTGTGTTTGTTATACTCTAAAGGCTTTATTTGGGGTCAAGCAGCGAAGCTGCAAGACACCCATTGTGTTTCTATGTTTTCTTATTATTATTATCCCTGACATTGGAGTCTATTCACCCTTTTCCACTGACAGTACCAGCTCTACTCGCCTCGACTTGGCCCGCCATTTTTTGAGTGTCGATCACCAAAATGTGGTACCTGGTACTTTATAGAGCTGAACTGATACTTTTGTGTGACGTACACAGGCTGCTGGCCGCTGATTTGCCAGAGTGACGCCACTGGACTAATATTAATGAGCGAGACGTCCGAGCCGGACAACTTTAAATATGAGCATCAGCGTTCAGTCAACAACAGTGATTGATTATTGAACATGGCAGGATCAGCGCGAAAGAACGTGGACCATGACAGAGGTGGAGACCCTCCTGTGTGTAGCCCTGTCTGTATATGTGTCGTGTGGATAAGTACGTAACTGAAGTTTCTTGCATGCGTGCTATGACATGATCCCTCTCGCCAATTTACAGCCCTCTATTTAAATCAAATTCTAGGAAAAGCCATCACAAATTTCATCTGCTGTTCACGGAACATGGAGGAGATGATCTTCAGATGGAGCCTGAAGATCTTCTCGATACTATTCCAATTTTTCAATTTCAACTTTGTTTGCCCGTGAGAGCCATTAGGCTGGTTTCAGATCATCTGCATTTGCACGCATGCATGCACAAGACGTTGTGCAACATCCGCCAACGCCAAACTTGGTACGAGGACTCTTGACATCATCCTGAATGTGCATAATGCATGCGTTAATCTTCCACCACGGGAAGATGCTAAGGGACGCTATAATTAGCCAAACCTTTCCGTATCAAGATTCAACACCAAATATGGAGTCAGGACAGCGAAATGTTGCAGCCGAGCAAGCCGAACAGCCACGCTTTACCCCCTCATTGCTGCTTTGCAGCTATGTTTTGAAATGTAACGCAAATGTAAAATGTAATGCATTACTGTGTATCCTAATAGGGGTAATTAGTGTGTTGCAATATATATACACGAGCGTCTCTGAACTCAGCACAGACAACGAGTATTTGTAATGGACATGAATGTACTTTAAGAATTATCAACACGCAAATGGTTTCACGTTAGTATTTGAAGAATATCAGCCAGGCTGTAAGAAAGTAGAATTGGTGTTTCTGATGCAGTACTGTACTGAACTTGTTAAAACGATCCCATCATGTAAACGTTGTGCATGTGTGCGTTGGTTCACCTTGACTCTTCCTCTTCTTCTTCTTCTCCTGGGCTTTCTTAATGCAGCTCTGGATGTCCTGCAGGATGTCCACCAACTCCTCCGGGTTCTACAGAACAAACACAACACCGCTGTCCTCGTCTCTCGTTCAACACTGCCACCCGTCATTATCAATGACGTCACAGCCACGACGGTCAGCCCACTAGCAGCTCCAAGACTTGAAGTCAAGCTCGAACCATAACCTTTTGTTAACCATAGGGATAGTTACATGAAAACAATCCCATCCTGCCCTCCATTCACCATGCATGCCACTAGAGCGCCATAGAAGACCGATATACACCGAACCGATGGTCCTTGTAACGCTATGTCACCACCTCTTCCCCAGTCTATGAGCAGTAGCAGGCAGCGTGAAGCCGTACCTTGAAGAGGTGGAAGCCCACCAGCATCAGCAGCTGCTGGAACGAGTGGATCTCCGGACTGGCTTCCTTCTTGGCCTTCTTCATCAGAGAAGCCACAGAGACGTTCATACTGGGAGGAGGAACACATGTTAACTCACAGGTCTAACCATAAGGAACGCCCAAAGTGATGGACTATTTTAATATAATGTAACTAATGTAATGGCTCCGCTGAATAATAGACTTGGTGGATCCTCCCGTTGTATCGGCGCTAGTGGTCTGTATGGGGGTCGCCTGGACTGTGGGGGTCTGTATCTGTCCATCTCCTATTGTATCGGCCCTAGTGGTCTGTGTGGCAGTCGCCTGGACTGTGGGGGTCTATATCTGTCCATCTCCTATTGCATCGGCCCTAGTGGTCTGTATGGGGGTCCCCTGGACTGTGGGGGTCTGTACCCGTCCATCTCCTATTGTATCGGCCCTAGTGGTCTGTATGGGGGTCCCCTGGACTGTGGGGGTCTGTATCTGTCCATCTCCTATTGTATCGGCCCTAGTGGTCTGTATGGGGGTCGCCTTGACTGTGGGGGTCTGTACCCGTCCCAGGCCGTCCTCTGCTCCGCACTGAAGGGCAGGGCACTCTGGACGTGCTTGGGCTTGTTGAGCAGGGCGTCGGCGTACTGCACCAGGCAGTGGATCCACATGGAGCCGTCTGCGGTGACCCCCTGGACCCGGCGCCCGCCGGAGACGGGCTCGGCGGGGACGGGCTCGGCGGGCTCCCCGAGCAGCGGCAGGTGGTGCATGGTGTGCAGGAGGCTGAACAGACGGGCGTGGGGGGGGTTAGTGTTTTATGTAGGGACGTACAGACGCCAGCTGGCGTGCAGCACTGATCAGGAACTAGATGGTGAATCCACCGGCACAGAATCCTCTAGACCGTGAGGCAAAACACAGAAAAAGGTCATCAAATTGAAACATTACAGTGACATACACAAATATTATGAGATGTACTTTGTTGATTTGATTTCCTCCAATAACTCGTTATCATTTCAATAAAAGAAGAGATTGACTGTACACAACACATTCATTTTCCAAATGTTACAGCCGTATTCTATAATTCCATACATTATTCATCCTTTCAATATTGTCAAAACGGTTTATCTAAGGATGAACCTGTCAGAAGCAAGACTCGCTGAGGATGCAACTTGCAAGAGATAATGCCTACTTGACTGCTCGAGCAAGGCGTCACAAAAAGAAGGTAGGGAACTCCTGATGTCATTACACAAACACACGTCGCCAATTAATTCCACTGCCAATATTAATCCCACATTAGGATCAGCAATCAACCAGCCCAATAGTTCCATGAACCATTGAGTACGGGAGCCATTCCTACCCGAAGAATCCTCCGACGAGGGTTGCTCTGGTGCTCTCGTCCAGCGGCACAGAGAGCTTGGCCTCGGTCTCCGGGATGTCTGAGGTCGCCTTCTTAGCCACGAAGAACGCGTGGAAGAACACAAACCTGCAAAAGGAACGTTCCTCAGTCACACAAATTGGCGGAACGGCTCCACTCGGCTCAGCTCCCATTCCCACCCAGTTTTAGTAACTATGAACAAAACCACAGCACATATATTCATGTTCTCTGAAGATGGAAGAGATTGTTAAAGGTCCCGTGGCATGACAATTTCACTTTGAGGTTTTCTAACATTGATACGAGTTCCCCTAGCCTGCCTGTGGTCCCCCAGTAGCTAGAAATGGCGTTAGGTGTACGACGACCGCTAGCTATCCTGCTCCGCCTTTGATAAATAAAAGCTCAGATGCTCAATTTCGAATTTGGCCCCATATAATAATAAATGAAATTTATATAGCGCTTAATATGGTACTCTAAGACGCTTATGTCGTCATAAGGGGCCAGGTTACCTCCCCTTCTCTGCTTTGCCCAGCCAGAGTTTGGTCCGCCAATGAGACATGAGACAATGAGTGGAAGAACCCGACGCAGGCGTTTTAGATTCATCATATTGCCCTGAGGCGCACAAAGCTTTTGCCCATGATAATATGTTGTGGCGACCATGGATGTGGTGACCGTGTTCTGGGTGCGGCAAGGGATCCTGAAAGGGGGGGAATTTCGACAATCGCAAGTTGGACCTCTGGCGCCCTGCTAGGTCCTTTGCGGTAGACATTGTGTGGGGTTAGTCTCTATAGGTGGGTTAGTGTTAATGAGTTAATATTCCCGACACCGTCACCGAGACGTTTATGTTAATTCGCTTTGTTGAGGGTTTTTTAGTGTGTAACGTGTGTTCAATAGAGGGAACTCTCGGGAGTCGTGCGGTCTAAGGGGCGCGAGACTTGCATAACTGCTTGACCTGGGCTCTCGTCTTGCCCTTTACGCGCTGCTCGCCAAAATATATTTTATGATATAGATTTCTATGTATAACATGATATTTAGATCCAGGACTCCCGCCGGAGCACCTGGAGTGTTCTAAAAAATATTGACAGAACACGGCCATAAGCTGTGTGCGCCTCGCCATTGCGATACATCCACTGTAAACACTAGCACATGGTACCGTGGCCGCAAGCTGCTCAGGGCCACACCCCCAACCTCCTCCTTGACCCGCCTCGAAAAAACGGCACGTTTGTGAAAAGCTCATTGAGGGACTGGCTCGTTCTGCACCCAGGCTGAATTTCTTGAACCTCTTCAAATACTGTATTAAGGGCCCACTAACACCTATGTATAAGCATCCATAAAGTAGAATTCCATGGGACCTTTAAATTAATTTACAATCAATACATTATTATTACATAATTAATTTCTACCTTAAAGTAAATGCTCTCAACAATGGTCTGAACGTTATACTAATTTCTGAGAAGCCTCGCGATCGCCTGCCAATCACGAAAGAGAAGACAACTATTGATCCAGACGATAGGGTTTCAGATTGACCAATTGACCAAAGTCTAAGTATATTCTTGGTTTTCATTCTTGAAATAAACACATTTACAGTAGAAAAAATAATAGAATTGTCCCAAATAATAAAGATTATTAATGATAAATATATTACAAATATAGTTGAGTAAATATGTATCATAACTTGTTCTAGGGGATGGGCATGATTAATCGACGATCTACAAATCGAACAAAAACAAATCAGACGGATCAGATCTAACGTTGCCCATCATTAAGAATTTCATTGATATGTATACGTACATTTTTCATCGACAAAACGAATGCTAAAAAATATCTTCATTTGGTGTGTCTTGTTACAATTACCATTTGTAGTGTTGTTCAGCAGAGAAAGTCTGCCAAAGAGACTTTTTATGTTGTTGCTCTGGTTAACGGTCATGTGAATCTGTCTATTCACTGAGAACAATTTCCCCAAGGGGACAATCAATTATCTATATCTATCTATCTATCTAAGACGTTGACGTTGCTTAGCAACCAGACACGCCGGGGTTGATAAGTTGCGGAATGATAAAGACGTGAATCAGGCAAAATATCCACTTTCCTTGACAGCGATCTAGTTCGGTGTGCATAAAAGTGCAGACGGACCAATTGCAAACTACAGCAACTGCTGATGCCATCTCTCTAAGTTAGCCGCATCCACCCCAAACCAATCGGAATAAGTGTATACATTAGGGCTTGGACTGCAATTTATTTGTTCTCGATTCAATTTAGATTCAGATTTTTTTGGAAGATTATTTCCATAAAAAATAAGAAAAGAAAAAGCATTCTCAGTCATTGTAATCTAGAAGCGAGTATGCCTAAATGTACATGCCCTTTTATATTTGTCCACGTTATCGGTCATTACTTTTATGCTGCAAGTTTAGCTCAGGAACAATACTATACAATGGTGTATTCCCTTTTTGCTAGTTAAAGCACAATGAAATGGTTCATTCATTTTGAAATGGTTAATTCTAAATAATATTTAGGTATATTTGTCATATGCACGTTGTATTGAATCGATATCGAAGCAATTGGATCAATATCAAATCGAAATCGAATTGAATCAAGACCTAAAGAATCAAATTGAATTGAATTGTGAGGTACCTGGCAATACCCAGCCCTAGTATACATGTCGATTATAGCGGACTACACCACCTCTTCTATTCCGCATGGAATTCTATTCCGATTAGCCACGTTTACATGGACACTTCTGATCCGATTAGATTTATGTATTGAGGCGTATATATGATCATTTTCTATTCCGATTGAGCTGTTCTTCTACTTTTAATCGGACCAGAGGTGTCCATGTAAACGCGGGAGAATTAACAATACATTTTCATTGCATTTGAATACGGCACATAAATAGTTCATTTCAATATAAAATTAATCTTGATCGTTAATTTTCCCGGGGATCGACTAAGACAATATAATTGAATGCCCATCCCCTACTTGTTATTGTTAAAAAATAAACATATTGCTTGGTGCATTCCATCATATTTTTTCTATTGTTCTGTTTTCTTTTCATTTGTGCTGAATGAACCACTGGGAGCTGAATCAGAGTTGCTGACCTTCTCTTTCCTCCGTTACCCCTGGCCGTCCCGCAGTAAGTACTTCATACAGAAGACGTGGGCACTCTGCTCAGCCATGTTTATCCATCGATTGTTTACCACTTGCATGCGAGGTGGTCCGTGAAATGTCTTTATGACAATCTAGTGGTACACATCAGGTCAAAGGTCGGGAAACCCTGGTTAATGCCTCATTGCGTGCGGAGCGGAGCGTGTCACCTTGCTACGTCCATGACCAGGTCCTCGTCCTTCTTCACGCTGTGGTTCTCTACCAGGGAAATGAGACGGGCCACCAGCCACTTCCTCAGACGCGCGTGTTGGTTCTCCTTCCTGGGAGATAGGTTCTGTGTTATTCAGGTACATTTGCGCCCCCAGACAAACACACAGCAACGTTTCCGCGAGGGGCATTTATCATATAGGATAAGAGCATGAATAAAGACATTGTGAATCAGTTTCATGTGTGAAACATAAGGAGACGTGGCACGGCGCCCCTGCGTCCACGCGGCTTCCACTCACTGCGTCTTCTCGGCCGCGGCCGTCTTCTGCTTGCGCGTGCTGAACTCCAGGCCGGCGTCCAGCGTGGGCGCCAGGAAGGAGGTCTTCAGCCAGCCCACGTAGCGCCGCAGCGCCGGGGCGCCCAGGTGCTGCACAGCGCGCCACGACGACGCCACCACAGGGTTCCCCCAGTTGGTGACCTTGGAGAAGCCCACCACCACCGCCAGCTGCTTGTCTGGGTCTTGGGACCCCTGCAGGAAGTCTGTCACGTACGTCTCCATCTCAGGGGCTAGCTGGAAGCGCCCTGGTTTCTGGAGGGGTGGATTGAGAGACTTAGTGAGTTTTTTTGGTTGGGCGTAACCGTTAAATGTCTTGCAGGGTAACGACCACCAGGCTCAGGTGACCTGCCGCTTATCACCACAGCTTTTTGTGGAGAGGCACCCGTAGACCTGCGTCTAAAGCTTCTTAAACCTCATGATCCATTGAAGCTCCACTGCTGTCACTCTTTGCCCAACAGTGGCCTCTGGTGGCCAGTGAAATCCGTTTCATTTGTCATGTCACCAGTAAATAAACAGAAACACTTTCCACTTGAATAAATATAATCATTGTCAACAAAATGCCCTAAATTTAAATTCAAACGGTAAAATGTAAAGGAGGGTAAGAGGTCTTACCTGGGCAGAGGTCACATGCTCGCCATAGTGTCTCATCACGTCCCCAGACAGCACTTCCTCCAGCTGCTCCAACGACAGGAGGGGCAGCGCAGTGCCCAGCAGACGGTAGGCCAGGTAGCTGCACAACAACAACAACAACACATGGATTGGGGTAAGAAGACATTGTCCTGTTTGCTTTTTAAATTTTTCCACTTGCTGAAATCCTATTTGAGGGGTGGAGCCGGAAGGTGGATTGACCTGGTGATCCAAACGGCCAAGTGGCAATTAATAACCTAATGTAGGTTGCTTTTAGACCATATTTACATCTCATCGTACGTTTTCAAAGCGGCGATTCAAGTCGAGGTTTGCACAAGGATAAATTCATAGCCCGACCATGTTACCACTTACATCCTTTTCGTCTAAATGGATACGGTTGGGTTTAGTTCCACATTGACTCACTGTGTGGGCCCCTGCTGCTCCCGGAGCATGCCTCCCACGATGACCTTGGTCCAGAAGAGCGTGAAGCTTCCCTCCGTCAGAGACAGCTTCAGCAGGTCCACCGCCACGGTGGGCAGGGTGCAGTCCTTCTTCACGGAGAACGCTGCCGTTTTCAACAGCTCTGATAACCTGTTGAGGAGAGGAATACAACACGGATTAGTTCTACACCAGGGTGCGGCCTCGGCTCAGTCGGTACAGCGGGTCGCCTGGCAAACGGAGGGTTGCTTGTTAGATCCCCACCTCCTTATAGCCAAGAGGAGCGGTTTCCCTGAGCAAGACTTGTAACCCGAAGTGCTCCCGACAGCGGTGGCTACCATGCACTTTAGCTGCCAGCTTGTCGGGAGCATTTGGGGGAGTAAAGCAGTTTATAAATGAAGACTTACTGCACTAATAAAGGCCACAATTAGGGCTGTACGGTTTGGCCTAAAATGTATTTCACGGTATGATTTGAGGCATAGACGGTAACGGTATTATACCACGGTATGTTAATTTTATATTCTAATTTCGATGTAAATGCTTCTGAGGGGGTAAAAAACTGGTTAGGCAGCAAAAAATGCTAAATCTTTTCTCAAGTTACTTCCATCTCTGACAAACACTAATTAAGTAAAAGTATCGATTTGTTTCTCCACTTGCTTGCCAACCTTGCCGTATAGTTCTGGCATCTCAATTTGGCGTGTGTGTGTGCGGGCAGGTAACGCGCACCTGCCGGGATTGAGCGTTTTGACCATCTCGTTAAAGCCGTATCGACACTTTGAAAGGGAACCATGTCCTTACACAGGTAAACAGTGACGGCGTTGTTATCTCGTTCCACCGCTGGCTTTTTTTGTCGTAAGGACTGGCTTTGGAAAATGCCTACGGAAGCGATGTCTGAGATGCAGAGACAGCTTCAGGCTACCAGCGTCTGTATCGTCAGGGTGGAATGAGAGCTTGTGAAGGGACAAGCATGCAGCAAATGCGCCTGCGCAATAGCATACTGCCTGAGAAGGCAGTATCGCTGTCAAAACGGTCCCTGGGAAAAGTAATGTTGCGCCGAATTGAAAAAGGAACTATGTTTCGTTACCATATTTTCAGTAGTTGCGCGAAACTTGAAAAAGTAGTTACGTCACTGTAGTAATGCAATATTACTTTGTAATGCGTTACACGCAACAATGTCTACCGGTCACACCGGTCTCGCGGTAACGACAAAATCACACCGGTGTACTTTCTATACCGTTTATACCTTACACCCCTAGCCACAATCCAGTAATTCCACCTCATGAAACAATGCATTAATTCCAATGTTGAGGGAAAATATAAAGTGAATGTTAGGCGATCCCCACGTTTTCCTCAAGAGTGCCTGAGGATGCCTTAACGTGGTGGTTCATAGCAACTATAGGTCGACCAGGTGCTGATGTGGAGGGGAGGGGAGCCTTACTTCTGGACGTTGTCTGCGGTGATCACAGCCGAGGATCCCAGCAGTTTGGTCAGGTTCTTGGGGGTGAAGGATCTGGGAAAGCGTTGCATGGCAACCAGCAGCAGGTGCAGCTGCTCTGGGGTTCTGAAGGCTGAAGACAGCTCCGTCTTCAACGCCCCTTTCAGAACCTCCTCAAACACCTCCTCCGGGGTCTGGCTCGCACACACACGCACACACACACACACGTTGTATTCCGTCAGCAACAATTATTTTAGCAGATGGCAAATGCGACGCAAACACTTAGATTATATGGAAGGCTGAAGAGGGTTTACCTTTATCCAAGACTGCAGATATTGTATAATTTTGTCAAAGGTTAAATTTACTGTTGTACACTAACTTTAGTACTATAATTGTAACTTGATGAGTCAATAAAATGCAGCGGTAATTAGTTTGTACATCTAACATTTTTTAAAAATCCAAGGCTGAAGGGTGGCCAGTCTTAACCCAATAACATACCCAGCCAGCCAGTCAGCCAGCCTTCCACGCAGACGCGTTGCACATTATCTGATAACATCACTACCCCAATCAAGTGCCTTCCTCCCTCTCTGTCTGAGACGGTGGACCTCATGAGAAGCTTTTCAGGCTGGTGTGACTCACGTCGGAGAGGATGTCCATCATGGTCTTGGTGGGCAGGTCCTTCAGGTGATCTCTGTGCTGAGACAGGGTCTGGAGCAGCTTGATACATCCCAGCACCACTTTGGATTCCTGGGACACGGGCCAAGGTGCGCAAATGGGAAAAGTTATCTCCAGATAGAAACGTTCCAAATAAATAAAACAACCTATTTTAGAAGAAAGGCGATGTACATAACATTGTAGTGCCATGGATTCATCTGGGTTCAAAGGCACAAAGTAAAAAAACGTTGGTTAAGATTTAAATGTGGACTCCAATTAACACTTGATATTGCACAAGGTCATGATTAGTGGCAGTTTTGGGTTAATAGGTAACATTAATCAAACGCTATGTCCACAACAACCCCTCCTCCTCCCCCCGCTTGCAATTTAGTGAGGGGATCCAGGGTGGATAGCGAAGGCTGAAACAGCAATATATTCACTTTATTAAGGGTGTACCAGAAGGTGGACAGAAGCATGCATTTAAAACATTTTGACAGTGAGCTCATACAAGGGTGATTGACCAACTCAAGGACAACTGAAATCACACATGTGTTTGGGTGTCAAACAACGTAAGGTATAGAAACAGGTCAGACATAAAAGAAGTGAGTCTGAGTGACGGCTGACAGAACATTCACATAATGAATTATTTTGGAAAGATAAATCAAAGAGCCGTACCTTGGAGAGGCGGTTGGACTGGGAGAGGGCCAGAACCCCGAAGAAGTTGCCAAACAGAGCATTTCGGACGAGTTTCTGAAAAAAAGCCAATGGTTGTTTAGAACCAGTGCAAAACATACGTCTTGTTTAAAGAGCTCACGGAGGAGAATCACAGTGTGAACCTTTTTGGTGTTCTGGAGGTTGTGCTTCTGTTTGATCAAGTCCAGAAGCCTCTGCAGCGGGATGTCCCCAAACGCCATCAGCAGCTGGAATTACAATCACACCAGGATCGTATGTGCAGGGTTAATTTCATATACATATTATATACATACATACATACATACATACATGCATGCAAACACACATACAAAGACAGACAGACTCCATTCAAATCAGCAAGGTAGAAGGCAAACGTTATGTTTTACCAGCTTCAAGGTTCATAGGCATATATTCTTAATCTGACCCAATAGTAGGTCAAGCATAAAATTGATATGCAGCCACACTGTTTTGAATGGCATCACTAGGGTTACCCATCAACTGGCCCAGTGGTGTAGTAAGCGGATCATCCCATATGAACTCTACACACCTGTCCCAGAGCCAGGCTGAACCCGGGGCGGGCCACCTCTCTGGTGTGGGACAGCCCGTCCACCAGTCTCTGCACGGAGTACTCCAACTCATCTGGCTGGAGCGGAGTAGGTGGGAGACACACAGAGAGTGAAGACACTCAGGGGGCAAATACAACAGCACACATTCAAGTTGAGAAAAGCATTTGGACAAATGTATAAACACTTTCACAATTCTGGATTGAATAACTAAGCAGAAATGCAAGGTAGCCTTCAAAAAGGTTGGGTACGCAAGCAAACTTTGACATGATTATCTAACCTTACTAACCCTTTACCATTAACCAACCCTTACTTTGTCAGATTAGGCTTTAGTATAAAACAAAATGCGAATGAAATCGAACTCAATATTTCAGATTCTTGAGTGTAGACCTGATAGGGTTACTTCTTTAATATGGAAATCATAAAGTATCACGAACCTGCTCGCTCTTCTCTAGATATTTTATCAGATTTTCTATTGCGCTCAGTCGTATCTCTTGGTCAGGTTTAGCAATGTCCCAAAAGAAATCCAGGAACTCTCTGTTCTGCTGGAGGATACCCTTCGCATCTTTTACTTTAGGTCGCACTTTTTCTTTTTCTGCTATTTCTCCCATCTCTACATTCATATCTGAGACACCGGGAGAGACTGTTGTTGAGGAGTGAGGAGAACACGTGGACTTCCATGCGCATGACCACCGACGTCCCCTTCCGGGTGCTGGTCTCTGCCAGTGTTGCCAGATTCGGCCTGAATTTCTGGCAACCTGATCAAGGACGAAAGAACCCGATTGCCTGATTGGGCGGGAAATCTATTCCAATCTGGCAACACTGGTCTCTGCCTCTGCGGCACCGCGGTGGTTACCTCCAACGCACCCCCCTCTGGCGCCCCCCATTGGACAGATATGGCTGTTACTCTATGCATAGATAAAATAATTCAGGGATCTATCTGCTATGTCAGCGCGAGGAAATAGCTCATATAAAATGGTGGAGCTGAGCTTCCACTACCTTCTCTGCAGTGGCAAAGTAATCGAAGTAGCCACTGCCCTGTGACTGACCGCTAACATGTAATTAATTGTTTTGATTAATCATTTAAATATCCTGTCTATCATAAGTATGGCTGCTGATAAGTTGCATATAAAAGTCCATGACACATTTCTTTCAGTAAAATTCACCTTTAATTAAATATAAAAGTCTGATTTAATTTAATTTGAATGTAATTGCATAGAATAAAAAAAGGAAAGTCCTACATCCAAATGCTGGTTTGTAAAAGTAGATACTTGTATAGGTAGGCCTACCACCCTCTGGAAAAATACAATTCTATTACATTTGTGAGTGTTACCCACATGCTCAGGACATTTTATACCATTAGTCTGGACGACAACAAAATGTTATGAAAGTATAAATTACAGCAAGAGACTAACTGGATTGTACATAGGCCATCTGAATGGCACTACTTCTGAACAAAATGAAGAATAACTGAATCAATATAAAGAGCATGTTTGCTTATCAAAGAAATCTGTACAATGTTCATATGTATAGTCATATAATCAAACTACATCAAAACAACCAAAAACATCATCATTTTTCCAGAGTTATAATGCAGAATCCAGTGACGTAATGCATAAACAGTGATTTCAGCAGGACCTTTATTATCTCATCAGAGGGACGGCCAAGCCGGAGCTCTGTTCAGTGCAGGCCTTCTTCAGGGGTGGGGCGCCAGATGAATCCTCCTCATCCTTTGGCGGAAATAAACAAGAACCGTAGGGGTCCCGTTGTATCATCACAACAATCTTGAACCTGAGCTATTCCACATCATGTAGGTAGGGGGTTCAGGCTAAACATAGGACAACTTAGCCAAAGGCAGGCTGTTAGCCCATCATTTGAGAATGTTGGGTAATTTCAAATAGCTGCTACGACATTAGAAAGTAGTGTAACAGTAGTATTGTACCAATGTACTTGGGACAATACGTAAATGTATGTGTTGTTTTTTTTACCTGTGCTGCGACAGGCAACAGCTCTTCTTTGATTAATGTTGGAGGTTCATCGGCAAGTTCACAAGCCAGCGACGAGTCTGAAAATATAAACGTGGAATTATAGGGCGCTGTCATTTTCTTCAGCACAAGAGGTGTGATCAATGGGCCTATGTCAAATGACTCTGTACTAGGGGTGTAACGATTCATGCGATGCATCGATTAATCGATTGTCAGTCCTACCGATTCAACTAAATCGATCTGCTAAAATAAATAAATAGAATGAATCGCTTTGGCTTCACCAATAATCGATATAAATGCTTTAAATCGTATGAATTGATTATGATTAATGTTTTAAGACTTGGTTTACACGTTTATTTTGTGAAATGCAGCTCGGTAATCCGTAACTCTGTCATCAGCTAGTCAGCTAATTTTTTTTACCTTTCAGAAGAATACAGAGTCTCACTCACATTATTGCATGTTTATTTCACGGATATAGAATTTTGGTTCAAAGTTACTGAATCGAATCGTGGTTTACAGAATCGAATCGTTCCATAAAAAAATAATTGTCCTTGAATCGAATCGCCAATTACTGAATCATTAATCGAATCGAATCGTCTGAAGCCAAAGATTCACACCCCTACTCTGTACGCAATTGGCTGCTTGCCGTCGCTTCCCTGTCGGCATTGTGTTAAACCAGCCAATAGCGCGCCTGGGGGAAAAGCCCCCCGCAAAAACGTATCGGAAGAAAGTAATGCATTGCTCTTCTCCAGACCCTTCTGCAGGGCGAACTCGAACCGCCGGCAGAATGGGCGGGGCTACTAGTTATTCAGTGCATAACAACCCCTTGATATGCGCGTTATATGCAACGGGTAACGGCCTCACCCTCCGAGGCCTCGTGGCCGAGCATCGGGGGCTGGGAGCTGTCAGCGTGGAAGTCTCCTATGTTGGCGGGGCTGAGGGGCTCGCTGGGCAGGGGGCTGACCGAGTTACTGCTGTTGTCCACCTTGGGCTGGTAGGCGTCCGACAGAGAGCTCTGGTTACTGGTCTCATCTGCAGAGGGGGAGGCCGGTCATGAATTTCCCTAGGGTTTCCGTAACTCCTTGTGAATCTTAAATGAATTATGGTATACTTCAGCATACACAAGGTAGGTCTAAAATATGACTTCATTGATCGATGGCATGACAAGAATAATTACTTAGTGAATAAATAACTGGAATAACAATGAGTGATTTCCTTCAGACCACTATGTAGAGCAGCTCACTACCATAGGGAACAGAGAATTAGGAAGTAAAGAGAAATCCCATAAAAAAGAACCATTAGGCCTACCTTGGAAATCGAGTAGAGCTGGGTTGGTGTTCTCCGACTCCGGGCCGTCGGTGTAGCAGTCCCGGACCGCTCGGCCCAGGACGCTCTTGTCTTTCTGCTTTTAGGGCACGGAGAGCAGATAATGCAACAAGGTCATCGTCTTAAGAGCTAAGAGTTACTGATGAAATGAAGGGATTGAGTGATGCTACCTCTTTAGTGTCCACAACAGGAACCCATTTAAAGATCTTCAGAGACGTATCGCCAACGGTGACCCACTTTTTCTCCCTGGAACAAAACAAAACTCTGTTTGCACTTACCTAGTTTAATCCAAATATTAAAATAATTTTAATATACATAAAAACATGCACACTTTTGTATCCTAACCAGGGGAGCATCTTCAAGATAATGAGTCTCCAAAATACATTAACGTCATTATCATGTTCTTTAAATGCAGTGCTGAAATATATTCCTCATTTGAAGGCCTCCACCATACACTTAAATTAACACATAGTTATTATGTTATGTTTGGATACACTTAGGGGCATATGTTGGTCTAAAATGCTGAGTTGGCCTGTAAGCCAGCCTGACTGGCTAGATCATTTTGAATTCAATCGATTAGATTCAATGGATTTAACAATGGTTAGCTAAAGCAGTTAAGATTCAAGGTTCAAATATTTCAATCAAGTAACAAACACGAGTCATATAGTTGTCTATGATTGATGATTCTCATTTATATCAAAAACGAAATGGTTATTTGCATTTGTTCTATTTCCTTTATTATAACTTAGCTAATCATTCAATGGCTCTCATTAAGATCCCTAACGTATTAGTCAGGACCAGCAGACAAGACGCACGACTATACTGGTGAAGAAAGAAGGCCTGGATCATTGATAAATACTTTAAAATCTACAAAGAGTTTTTCCGCTTCAGCAGTGTTGAGCACACACAGCTTCCGGTAGCACCTTTCCACCCCACCTTCTACACATCCGGACAAAACGCGACTGCGGTCTATGGACCGCTTTACACGGGGCGAAGGCGGATGGCGGGTTCGTTCCCTCAGTTTTCATTGGACTTGAACAAGTTTTGTCTATCGGAATCAAGGCCGTTGCGTTGGCACATGATCAAAGTTGGGAAACGATTGTCTTCCGTTGCTCCTTAGATGTTGAGATATCCATGCAGGATTAACTAAAGTAATGAAGTGCTATAACGTTAACCCTGCTAATATAACAGTTCCCATTGGTTGTGTAACGCGCCCATCACTGTCATTCTGCTACTTTGGCCAGGATATCCTTCTGAAAATGGAGTTGCACCTACCATCTTCGTACTCTTTCAATTGCGGCCATCACCTTTTTGAAATCATCTTTAGCACGGCTTCGGGTCTCCGCTCGTACAGAGCGTCCAGACATGTTGAAGGATAGATTTGTGTACAAGCTTACTCCTACACGCAAACGCGTCTTTGACTTCAGCTGTTCCAACTCCAAATCTCGCGAGAGATTCCTACTCGCATTAAGTACAATGCAATTCAGTTTTCGCTTGCATTTACAAAAAGTCACCAGGTGAGGTCTCATAACGCATGGCAGATAACGTCTGTAGGGTGGCGTCCGCCTTAACATTTTCTCTTTGACTGACATTACGTTTCTTTGGGTCTGGCAGGGATATAAGCTTAAATAGAACTGAAGAAAGCTTTCATAAAAACAACTTTATTAAAACTTCACACAAATGGCTTTCGGTCAAATGCAGGCCATTTAGCAAAAGGTGTGGCGTTCAGCCAGAGATTTGTGTTGTTGAGTGAACATGTGAACATGTGGGACAATAGAGAAACGAGGATCATTTCATTAGTCCGTTGGAGTCGCCAACACGGTGTCAAGAGCACTTTGAGCGTCTTTGATCTGCTGCTGCAGTCTCTGCTTCATGGCCTCGTTCTGAGCTTTCCTCAGCATCTCCTGCATGTCCTTAATGGCGGCCCGGTAGCCCGGCGCGTTGTGGAACACCCGGATGGCCTTGTCCCCGCTGCACACCAGGAAGCGGCCGTTGATGTCGAAGCGCAGCCCCGTGATCCCCCCGCTGTGCACGCCCCGGAGCTCCTCCTCCCGCTGGCCGCTGGTGGCGTCGAACATGGCGACGTCACAGCCGCTGCTGATGGCCACCACGCGGCCGTCGGGCGACAGCGCCGCCAGGCTGCCCTCCGAGGAGTCGCAGCCGACGGTCCGCAGCAGGTAGGGGTCCTGCTGCTTCTTGTACTCGACGTCCGTGTTCCACAGCTTCCACGTGCCGTCCCTGGACACGCTCACCATCCTGGGTCAGACACAGGGGCCCCCTTTTAGTCGTACCGCAAGTGAATCCCACCTCGCCACAGGGCATGATTGACGTTTACAAATAAAAACACAAAAAAAGGATACGTATAGGATAAAAAGCACGACAAAAACACGATGGTAGTAGCGGTAGGAACCGGACTGTGACTGGGCAGAGTGTGGACGATCAGGTGCATCTTAAAGGTGCAAGATTCTACTTATTGTGCAAATGATGCACTTGTACGGCACATGGTATCAAATACAATTAATCTTTATTGCACTTTGCTCTGGGTCATCTCTAGATTGGGCCTGGTGGAGGAAAGGGCTCCTCATAGCGAGGGATGTCAGGATCCAGAAAGATGGATTTCCTTCCTCATGTCTTGTTAAAATGATCTAAAAAGATTAATTTACCAGCCAGCCTCACCCAAGTTGGAGAACATTGTTGCATGGCCACCCGTGGGCTACTAGGGAGTGAAATACGCTGTGAGAAGAGGGAGGGAGGGGGGGATAGGCCTTACCTGGTGGAGTCGTTGTTAAAGGCGAAGCAGTGAACACCTGCCGAGTGGCCCTTCAGGTCGAAGGCGCGCGTCACCTCTCTAAACTCCCCGCTCTTCCCAAAGCACACCTCCCACACCTTCACGTCCGGGGTGAAGCCACAGGATGCAACAAACCTGTTGAAATCAGTTCAGAGAGACACTTCTCATTGGTTGTTCACTCTTACTGTTCATATCCTGTTTTCTGACATACATTAGGACAACGCAATACAATTGAATGTGAAATCAAAATTGCACTTGGGAACAGCGCTGGCCGTACCTTCCACAAGGGGAGATTGCAGCGTACGAGTTGTTGATCTGGTTAGTGCTGATAGAGGCCAGAATCTCCCCTTTCAAGTCCCATATGTGGATGCTGGTGTCTGAGGAGGCACTCATGATGAACTTCCCTGAGGAAGAAGCACATTGCAAAGCGTCCATTAGGTGACTTTGGTACACAACACTGGTAGAACAGATGTATTCACAGCTGCTTTCTCAGGCCAAGTGAACAGTTACTACATGATAAAGCCTCTAAAAAGGTTTCTTAAGGTTTTTACTTTGTCACAAGATGGGGGTAGCTATATTTCTTACAGCAGGATTTATAACTTATAATGTTATTCATGGCCATATGTATAAAAATTTGTAACAAATAAAAGTTGTACTTGATTATATACACAGACACCAATAAACTGTTTAAAGTGTAATACCTGTCTCTGCAATGCCGATATTGAGAATGCTGGCCTTGTGTTTCTGTGGAAAGTCCTCAGGAGCGGCTTTGAAAGTGAAGGTGCCATCTTCCTTCTTGATCATCTTGAATATACGGATGGTATCTGCATTGGATAGCCATGTGATGAAGGCCCTACAAGAAAAAAAAAAAAAAAAAAAGAGTTCAGTAATCCTATTGTAGAGCCTATTCTGCTGTGAATAACAGGGTGTTTAAAGGTGTTTGTATAACCCAAGCCGCTCTGCCCTTGGCTGGCGTTCCCAGTTAATGAAAGAAAGATTTAACAGATACGTCCAATGGCAAAGATGTCCAACCAAAATAAATAAACCATAAATGTAATTGATCTAAAGGTTTGTTTTATATTCTTGCAGCAATTCCATGAGAAATGTTGTGCGATGCAGGGAAAGCATCTGAATCGTGCCTCGTCTATTTCCCCATTGCACAGGGTGGGAACACGGGACAAGTAAAGTATTGTGACTGGTCAGTCTTGTAGGGTACGGAGAGATGACATAATTTACCAAAATAATCTTCTGCAGTTGGCCTCTAGAGCCCGAGTAGGACAAAGTGCTCAAGACAGTGAATCGATAGATTGACCAAAACATATTTTATGATGATACCAAGATGGCTCCCATTTACAGGGTGAGAATCCAATCATGGGTTTAGGTTACCTATGACTTTAAAGCTCTAAACATACACTTATCAATCAGCCCACAGCCCAGTGAGCTCCTCAAACTACAACTACAGAAACAATAACAACCACAACAACCGATGTTTTATGATGAAAAGAGACCTGAGCCGGAAGGCAAAGCTCTCGATCTACCGGTCGATCATCGTTCCTCCCCTCACCTATGGTCATGAAGGATGTGTGATGGCCGAAAGGACGAGATCGCGGGCACAAGCGGCCGAGATGGGTTTTCTCAGGAGGGTGGATGGTGTCTCCCTTAGGGATAGGGTGAGAAGCTCAGCCATCCGTGAGGAGCTCTGAGTAGAGCCACTGCTCCTCTGCTTACAAAAGGAGTCAGCTGAGGTGGTTCCTCTGGTAAGGATGCCCCCTGGGCGCCTCCGTAGGGAGGTGTTTCAGGCACGTCCAGCGGGGGAGGAGGCCTCGGTGAAGACGCAGGATTAAGGTGGAGAGATTATATCTCAACACTGGCCTGGGAACGCCTCGGGATCCCCTCGTAAGAGCTGGTCATTGTGGCCCAGGAAAGGGAAGTCTCTGGGGTCCCCTGCTAGAGCTGCTGCCCCTGCGACCCGACCCCGGATAAGCGGTTGAAGATGAAATGAGATGATGACCAGGTGATTTGTTGGTGTAAAGGCTACCTTGAGTCGGGACTGAAGCTGACCAAGGTGGCGGTGTCCAGGTCCACGTTGGCCCGGAGACACTTGTGTTCCCGGTCCATGAAGTCCTTCACGCTCCATATCCGGACGGTGCGGTCTTCAGCACAGGAGGCAAGGTACTTCCCATTGCTGCTGAAGTCAATGGACGTGACGTTTCCACTGTGGCTCTAGTGTACCAACAGAACACAATACAGACTGTAAGATACGGCTTTCTTTCAATGCATGAAAAAATGTTGTTCGCTGAAGTACAGTACCGTTCAAAAGTTTGGGGTCACCTGGAAATTTCCTTATCTTTTAAAGAAAAGCACTGGTTTTTTTCAATGAAGAAAACATTAAATTAATCTGAAATGCAGTCTAGACATTGTTAATGTCGTAAATGACTATTCTGGCTAGAAACGGCTGATTTTTTATTGAATATCTACATAGGCGTACACTTGCAGCAACTATCCCTCCTGTGTTTTAATGGTACATTGTTTAGCTAATCGTGATAAAAGGCTAATTGATGATTAGAAAAGCCTTGTTTGATTATGTTAGCACAGCTGGAAAATGTTGAATAAATATGCGAGTTTCATGGAGAACATGAAATTGTCTGGGTGATACCAACCTTTGAACGGTAGTGTAAGCTCCCTAAAAAACTATTGCAGGTCGTCTTTGTGATCGGTAACCGTAAGTAAATGTGTGGTGTGATGCATTTATCAACGACTTGGAGTGCATAATGAGTGTTTCTAACACAGACTCTGGGCTAAAGCGTGGTGTTCACACAGGTTTACCTTCAGGGTGGAGGCCACCAGCGGGTGGCTGAAGCTGTGCTGGGCTTTGTCCTTCCGGGTGCGCTGCTTGTCCGGCTTGGGTTTCTTGGTGGTCAGGGGCTTGTGATTCTCTTGGGCTGTAAACAGAGGAACCTCTTGTTACAACAGGGCTAGCAACTAGCAGCTCATCTTCTGTTGTTTTGTTGCGGCTTGGCTTCACATAGAAGGAATCTGACATCTTATTTTGTAAAGGCATTCTGTCAGTATACGATGAGCAATTCTACAGCAGGTATCTGTGTAGACTACTTCAATGTAGAACTTGCAGTATTTGGGTATTGTATTGTATTCGGTGTGTATTCACCGAGTAGACCCTACACAATTGAAACTACATATATCAATAGAGCTATGCAAAACATATATATTTAACTTAATGTTTCGCATTAGGTAATTAAGATCAGGGTTTCAATCCTAAACTAAAAGGGTTTGAGTAATGTTGCTAATACCGAAAATAAGTTTATGCATTAGAGGTGGTTAGGTTTAGGGTTCGTGTTAGGGTTAGTGGTTGGTTAAATTCGCTCCGGTCCCGGAGGCAGCGTAAGAAACCAGGGTTCTATAGACCAGGGTCCTAACAAACCAGGGTCCTAACAAACCAGGGTCCCAACAAACCAGGGTCTTATAGACCAGGGTCCTAACAAACCAGGGTCCTATAGACCAGGGTCCTATAGACCAGGGTCACTACCAGGGTCCTATGGACCAGGGACCTATAGACAAGGACCTATAGACCAGGGACCTATAGACCAGGGTCCTATAGACCAGGGTCACCACCAGGGTCCTATAGACCAGGGTCCTAACAAACCAGGGACCTATAGACCAGGGACCTATAGACCACCAGGGTCCTATAGACCAGGGTCACCACCAGGGTCCTATAGACCAGGGTCCTAACAAACCAGGGTCCTAGAGACCAGGGTCACCAGGGTCTTAGAAAACACGGTCCAAGAGACCATGCTCCAGGAATACAGGGTCCTAGAGACCAGGGTCCTATAAACCAGGGTCCAAGAGACCGTGCTCCAGGAATACAGGGTCCTAGAGACGAGGCACCTATAAATCAGGGTCCTAGATATGCGGCGAGTGAGGTCCTGAAGCCGCCGCCTCCTCTACTGCAGAAGCACACTATGAACTACATGGCGATTAGTGTGTTGAAGAACTGCATTGGTTCAGGCTAAGTGTTGCCTTGGTTGATAAATCAGATGGTCGAAGGACTGTTACCACATATATCGGGGTAAGCACCGACAATAAAAGATAGTTAGGGTGACGTGTAGCCTTAGCAGACTCACATGGTGACTACCAAGACAGCTAGTGACTGTGAGCATGAATGGTATCTGGAATATACATGCTAGAAATATTCTAACCATTTTATAGATAAATTCTTTATTTGTGCGACTTGCAAAGCTTGATTTCCTTGTAAAGATCCCTGTTTCTTAAACACCAGCCCATGGGGAGGCCTTTTCATTATTAATAGTCAGAGGAATAGCTAGCCCCTTGGAGCTAGCTGACAGAGTTCTTACCCACTGATTCTGCTGTCTGCTCTGGTTCGTCTGTTTCCACGTTCTGTTTTCTGACTGCAACCGCGACAAGAAGAATTAAGGCACCTAGTAACAATGTTAAAGCAACGAGAGCTGCTAACTCCATCTTCGTAGTTTCTGCCACGTAGTTGCAAGAGGTTACAAGAAGTAGTTGTAATCAATGAAGTGGACAGTGGTCACAGAGCGCATGCGCCAACAAACCAGTTCAGGTTACGAGTAGAGTTGGGTGCCACTCAAACATTTCATAAGAAATATAAAATGCACACTATTCAGTCAACTATTTTTTCATGAGTAGGTCTGATAGATCTTTAAAAACGTATAGACATTTAAATACTTATTTATCCTGTTCTGAAGGCACACATTACTCATCTAAGCTGAAGTTTGCAGTTATTTGTATTTTATTCATTGCAATCCTTAACTACCTTTGAGATTTACTTGTTCGAGAAAAGGAGGCTCCCATCATAGGATTGTTCCCATGGGAGGCTGTTTAACTGTCTGCCACCGTTATAGGGCAGGAGATGGAGGGGTCCTTGGAGGGCATCCAAACAGACCAGGTTTCCTTTGATGAGGAGGCTCAGGTCTTTCAATATTGATGTGAATCTTGGAAACTCACACTCAACCAGCTGGTAACCAACTGTCAGTTCAGACTAAAGGCAGAAGCAGCAGCTGGAAGGTGGAGGTCAGAAACCCTCGCCATTATTTATCTTCCCCAGTTGCTAGACAAAGTGTTGGGCGTGGTGTATTCATGCACAACTTCTACACATATGTCTCTGGAGGCACATTCAACACTCATCCCAGAATAGGTGTGGATGTGGTTCTACTCTGTATGTATGTTGTAAGAGGCCTCAGAAGTAAAGGACAAAACGGCCAAGAATGTTTAACATTTTAGATGTTGTAGGTGTCCAGAAAGAAAAATTATTGTAACTAGTAAACATTTACACACAAATCATAAATTCAAGATACTATTGATCTTCATCCCCACATGTGGACTGAGCGGAAACGGAAAATGTCTTGGAAGTTCTTACCCAAACCAGACATATCGCTTTAATTTACCTAAGAGTCAGATCAATTCACTCATCTTTTCAGTTAAACAAGAGGTTTATCTAGT
This sequence comes from Gadus chalcogrammus, assembly GCF_026213295.1. Classification (NCBI taxonomy): domain Eukaryota; kingdom Metazoa; phylum Chordata; class Actinopteri; order Gadiformes; family Gadidae; genus Gadus; species Gadus chalcogrammus. Next base: position 10,608,274 of record NC_079418.1, read on the forward strand.
ATCTGCTTATGACTTAAGCTCTGAACCTTGGGCTATGAACCTCAACTACGGGTAATATTAGATTGTGTACAGAATTAACGAACATCTGGTTGCTAGAAGTGTTAGCATTCTGCTGGGACTTATGGTAGAATGACCCCCATTAAGAAATGGATGTTTTATGCATAATTCCAATTGGATAACTTAATGTAAAATGAGACCAACTAGTCATAGCTCAACGTTGAACGAGAGATGTTTGCTTTTTACATAATTGTCACATGATATACAAGTCTTTAATGTGAAGAACATGCATCGGACCATAAAGAGGTGTAGGGTGCAGGACAGGAAGAACCACACACAATAAACAGCATCAAACTTAAGACAAACTGTTAAAAACAGCTACCTTTCCTTCAAAAATAATTGCAAAACACTTTGAAGGTTGATTTTGTCAGGTTTTATAAAAATTACAAAATACGGCAGCTCTCATCTCACTGGCGATCTGCGCATGGTAAGGAGTGGATATTAAGAGGTAGTCTGCTTCATGTTTATACAAGGAGTTATTAGTCTGCCTCAAGGTTCCATTTTCAGCTTGGGCGTTGATTGACTTTGGTTTCTAAATGGACCTTCAAATAAAGCACCCATTTATTCAATGTGTCGATGCTAATGTATGCTTCCATGTAGACGATGGAAAAATACAGTGATTACAAGGAATGCTTCCAACAACAAAAAATATACACTGTTGTACACATGTTGCAATGCAGTGATACCAAATAACTAAATGTGCTTGGACCTGCTAGCCTGTTCTGCTAGCCCGTCGAATAGAAAAATAATCGCTTCAGCCAGTACACAGATCCAATGTCTGAACTTCTTGCAGAGAGAACAAAATATTAGAAAAAGTAAAACGGAACCCCCTTAATAAAAATCAAGCAGTTTTCAAAGTCATTTCTGTTCAAGTATAATACAATGTGGGATGCATCCATCGTTTTTGTCCCGTTACCCTATGCGTCATCAGTCCGAACAGCATCTGCTGGCATTTGTTCTGCATCCTCTCTACAAAACAGTATGCGAGCCCTGCCCTGCTAAAAAAGAAACACGAAAAAAAGAAGCGTGGAAGGACATAATCTATCGAGTTCGGCCTGGGGTAGATGGGGGTAATGGTGACCTAGCTGGGTAACATCCATCGGGGAAGTGTGGAGTCCTACTTCTTCCGTGTGTGCTGCCTCCGGGCCTGCAGCCTTTGGCGAGCGCCAGATGGTTTAGAGCCGGCTCCAATTGAGAAGGAAGGGGTTGCAGGCGACCCTGATTGGAGAAAACAAGTTGAGCACCAAAGCACAAAGACAACAGCAGAGCTTTGGAATGCATATCATGCTCTGGCGCAGACCCAGAGTAAAATGCAAGTTGGTATAGCTTCTCACATTCGACTATAAAAGGTCAGCCCAGCATGAACTAGTTTCTAGAAGCCAGCAGAGTTCTGTGATTCAGTGTATTATACACATATTTACTATTATTTTATATTTACTACTTACCAAAGTGACTGGGGGGGGCAGAATTAAAGCTTTGAATGGGAGTAGCAGGGCTACCAAAGGGAGTCGGACCCGCTGCAGCACTTTGGCCAAAGATAGGTGTACCTAAAACAAAGACAGATGAGCTTTAAGCACACGCAGCCAAATATAATCCCAATTCATGATAAAAGGTGTTCCTGCAACTATTATCTAGGGATGGGCATTCGATTAAATTGTCTAAGTCGATCTGGAGAATGAACGATCAATTTTCGATCATTAATATTTGTATATTCAAATTAACTATTTATATGCTATATTCATAATGCAATGAAAATTGATAGTTCTCCCGCGTTTACATGGACACTTCGATTAGAAGTGGAAGAACATCTCAGTCGGAGTAGAAAATGATCATATATACGCCGAATACAATTCTGATCGGTATACAATTCCATGCGGAATAGAAGAGGTGGTGTAATTTGCTATAATCGACATGTGACATGTGAGGGTTAGGGAGGGTTAATGCTAAAATATTTTTTAGCATTCGATTTATCTATGAAAAATTTACGTCATCTACGAAATTCTTAAATAATAAATTAGTCGAACGTTGATTTATCATGCCCATCCCAACTATTATCATTACAGTACTTTTTCAAATTGGCGTCTTTTTCGAAGGATTAACTAGAGAGCCGTTTACGATGTCAATTGATCGGCTATTTATTAGCAAACTAAATCAATAAATTGTATTACCAAAAGCAGGCTTGTCAGTTGCAGCCGCCCCAAAGTTGAAGCCTGCCATCTGTGGCGCCGCGTTACTGGGGGCCGGCGCTCCGAACGGCGTGCTGGGCATGGCGGCGCCGAAGTTGAACCCGCCTGACGCGGGCTGAGCGGGCAGTGTGGCGGTCTGCTGGGGGGCGCCTCGGCCGAATGTGAAGGCGGCCGTCGAGGCGCTCGGAGTCTGAGTGGTGATGCCGAAGGTGGGCGCCGCTGTCGCCACCGCTGCCGCCGTTGCCGCAGGTGCGGCCGTGCCGCCAAAGGGGAAACCGGTGGAGCTGGCGCCAAAGGCGGGCTTAGCAGGCGTCCCGAAAGTACAGGCGGTGGTGCTGGCGGCACCAGCCCCGAAAGAGAAGGGGGCCGGCGTAGCAGCAGGCGCCGCGTTGGGCGCCGCCACGGCCGCGGCGGTCCCAAAACCAAACGGTTTGGGGGCGGCTGTGGTCAGACCGGGGAACGCGGCCGGGGCCGGGGCGACGTTGAACGCAGACTTGGCGAAGGTGAAGGTGGACTGGGTGGTGGGGGCACTGAGGGCGGCGGTGGTGCCGGCGGCGGTGGTGGTGCCGCCGATGGCGGCAGACGGGTTGGCTAAAGCAAAGCCACCGAAGGAGGCGGTGGGTTGGCTGGGAGCGGGGGCAGCCTGGCCGAAGCCAAACATGTTCTGGGGGGCGGCCTTAGTGGTGACGGCCTGAGTACCGATGGGCACGGCAGCTACAGAGCCAAATGTGAAGCCGCCGTTAGTTTTGGCGGCGGTGGGCAGAGCCGATGCGGCTACAGTGGTGGCCGGAGCAGCAGCAGAAGCAGCAGCAGCAGCTCCGAACTGAAAGCCTGTGTTGGAGACCAGCGTGGAGGTGGCGGTGGTGCTCGTTGTGGAGGAGGACGCCCCCCAGGCTCCAAACATAGGTGTGACGGCTGGCTGGGCTGCAGTGGAGGGCGGGGCGCTGGTGGCCACTGTGGATGCTGTGCCCGGCAAGCCGGGGAACATCGATGATGCGGTGACGTTCAAGCCTCCAAAACTAGCGGTCGGGTTGGCGACGGGAGCAGAGGTGGTGGCCATGGTGACGGAGGGACTCACACAAAAGGCAGCGCTGGGCGCGTTGCTCCCGAAGAGGGGTTTGAAGGTGGGCACAGTGGGTTTGGTTTCCTGGGCTGATGGCGGGGCGGTGGAAGGCTGGGGTGTGGCCATGAAGATGGGCTTGAAGCCGGACGCCAGGAGGGGGTTACTGCTGACAACGGACCCTGTGCTGGCGGCCGTGGGGAGCGTGTAGGCTGGGGGGGCCGACGTTGGAGTGGCGGTGGATGTAGACAGTGGGCTGGCTATTCCAAACAGGCTAGCCCCTGACGTAATGGCTGGGCTGGCTACAGGCTTACTGGCCTGATTCAGCACCTGAGTGAAGGCCGAGGGGGCACTGCTGCTGGCGGGCTGTCCCAGGATCGTGGAGCTGGGCAGGGGGAGCTGGGAGGGGGTCAAGGAGGAGGGAGGCCCCTGGGTATAAGCCCCTCCGGACGATGACACTAAAAATTAGCACAGACAAAATGGACAAATTAGACATTACACCCAAGAAAATATAGATAAATTTGATCTAAAATATGCTGTAAACTAGGACATTGTGCCAAACAATGAGAGGTGCCCCACGACTACAGCTCAGTGGTGTGCGGCTTGTTGTACCTGTGACGCCGGCTGCGGCAGGAGGTGCAACAGAGGGGGTGATGCTCTTGGTCTTCAGAGCCTCTAGCAGGGGGTTGGAGGCCGGGGCAGACGCTCGTGTTCCCTGGGTGGGCGTGGGGTCCAGGTTGATGACGGGGGCCGGCGGCCCCATGCTGACGGGGGTAGTGGTGGCTGTAGACAGCGGCGAGGCCAGCAGGCTGCTCAGTGTGGTGGTGGAGCTGAAGGCGGCGGTCTGCGTGGAGGGCAGCGAGGCTGGGGTGACGGCTGGTGCTTCTGGTGCTGCAGAAAGACAGAACAGAGTCAACCGGGGCGACAGTGGGAATGCACCTGGCCTTTACCCGTCTGGGTCAGTAAGGAGGCGGGGGGGGGGGGGGCTTGGTGCAGTGTTGGACCCCTCACCTGGTTCCTCCAGGGACTTCTGAATCTTGCTCAGAGCATCTTTCTTCTCCAGATCCAGGTCTTTTCCTGTGACCGTGTAGCCCAGTTCTGGAGGTGGCGGCTGAGGGAGAACAGGGCGGTCAACAATAGCTCTAAGACTCTAAAGGGACTATAGTACATACGTAACATAAATTGCAGATACGAAATGTTTCCATTACATACATAAAGTATGACATATCTGCACCATCGAAGTTAAAGAACCAAGTGATAATTATTAGGAAGGGCCTCTAACCAGATAGATCTGGTCCTCCCGATGGCTTGACACCAGCTGGATCTTCCGTTTGCGCTTCCCACCACTGCTGGTGGATTCAGACGACATGCGGACCCCCACCACAGCTACAGGGGTTTGTTTAGCTACAGAAACAAACGGTCCTCAGTTATATTATAAAGATGTACATGCAAAGGGGACATTCAGTCATACTGCATACATTTCACAATCGGGTTGTTGCCTTAATTCTTTCTTTGAACATAGGACCAAACATTTAACGAAAAAGGTTTTGAAAAAGTACACTTTCAAATGGTTGAGTTAAACATCTGATTTACATAAAGAAATGCCTAAAAGGTTGCCAATGATGTGTAGCATTAGGGGATATTAAGTTTTGACAAGGTTAACAATGCGGTCATAATAAAAACGTAATAATGCTGGACCAGCGGGTTGGAAGGACTTACAGGCAGTGGCTGCATTGCGGGTCGCCGTTCTGTCGGGTGTGACCATGGACACGGAGCTGGTACACTCGACCACCTCTTCCCTAAAAGAGAACAGGGGTAAGAACACGGCCTCTCTAGTCATCCAGATCACTCATTCACACAAAGAGCAGCATACCTGGGCTTCTTGGTGGCTCTTTCAGGAGTTTGTGGGCGAGAAGAACCAGGACTAGATAGAGGGGAGCCTTCTTCCAAAGTCCTCTTCCACTACACAAAAAAACAGACCAAGAAGTTTCCTAAGATTCATTTTTTGCATGGTCAGTGCTACCAACTAACGAATTAAATGATATTAATGTTTTTAATATTTATGTTTTAACATTAAAACCTGTATGGGTTGCACCAGCCCTACAGGGTCATTTGTAGGGTTAGTTGTTAGTTGTAAATCTCCCAGCTTTCTTGCGGCATTCGCAGAGGCACGTCCCCTTTTGGTCGTAGTAGCTATCCTGTTTCTCATTGGCTAGTCATTGTTATTGTTGGCTACATTAGCCTCTTTAGCAAACCAGCTCGAAACGAACAACACACCTTTACTTTGTGTTGCACGAACAGCAAGACCGTGCAATGCATAAATTGGTGACCGGAATAAAGTAGCAATGTAATCAAGTGTGTAAGAGCATTTAAAAGCTACATTAAAATGACCAACGTGAAACAAATACAAAGCAAATAAATCTCTAAAAGTCGCAACCATTTCGTTGATGTGTAGTACAGTCGGCCTCACAGAACTCGCTCTACTTTCAGAATAGCGAGCGGGACCGACCAGTTTAAGTGCATACCTCAGTTAAATGCCGCAAGAAAGCTGGGAGATTTGCAACTTACAACTTGCACGTACCGGCGTACCATACAAACGGATTACAGCATTATTCTAAGTCAACACTTACATTGAGGAAAATGCAACTGCTCAACTCGCATCAAATGTCACATTTACAACTTTACTTTCGACACATTAACTTAAGTGCAAAAACTTCATGGCCTTAGTAATTAATCTCTGAATAAGAGAAAAGATTGCGATGCTAAACAGAATCGATTTCCCCCCCCCCCCCACCAATACTGTAAATGTAACGCTCATTGAAACACAGGCTAAACCAACTCTGGGTAGGTGTACATTGGTGGAACCCAGGGCTCCAGACTAACTTTTTCCTTGGGTGCACTGGTGCGCCTAAAGTTTTAATTTGGGTGCACCAGCACGCATTTATGGTGCACCCAAGTTTTGAGTTGTTGACGGGGGGGGGGGCGTTGAACCGTGCCTGCCTTGCGCTGAGTTGTTGACGGGGGCGGGGCGTTGGACCGTGCCTGCCTTGCGCTGAGTTGTTGACGAGGGGGGGGGGGGGGGGTGGGCAACTGCACCGGTTGCACCGTCGATATTTACTAATATTTTGACCATTAAATAAATGCCTTAAATAAATGCCGAATCTGTATCTCTCATAAAGAATATCGTCAGACAATGCTAAGGGATCGGTTCTGTCCCGAAAAACCCTCCGTCTCCGGAGAGACGCCTGTTCGATAAGTGCGCCGTGGTCCATGAGAACACCCACAAATGGTGACGCCATTATCGGAGGAGAGGCTAGGAAGCTGCGCACGCCGATATAAGTAGCCGATCTCCGGGTAGACTCGCTGAAAAGCTGCTCCCGACCAGGTTTGGTTGCGAGCGTAAGTCACCAATGGTGATACAGCGACGCTTAAAGAGATCGACTTTCATGGTACAGCTAACCCAGGCTTTCAGCTCAACATACCTCGCTAACCCTCTAATCGAGCTTCGTAGTACAAGCCCCTGGATTGGGCTTTGCGGGTTTATTTACCGGCGTTGCTATTGTTACCGGTCTTGCGTGTTCCAACGGTTTATTAGATATCTAATAAATCGCTGTCTAATCAATACTTCATTCACTGCCTCTTCCGTGGTTATTACAATATTATGAATAGACTGCTCTGTAAAAAAATAAAATAATAATAATTATACCAGATACATTTTCAGTCGCACTACCCCGAATTCTAGGCGCATGTGCGCCCAAATTAGGCGCACTCTGGAGCCCTGGAACCATCTCATCCTTTCTCTTGAGAGCAAAACATTAAAAGCGCGAGTACTCGGATTTAGATTAATTAGATTTGAGTGTTGGGGTATTTCTTGCCTCCTTAATACTTAACATTTGTGAACTCGGGATTGGTTATATTTATGAATTTGGCCAGCAGTCTTCTCTGCGGGAAGAACCAACCACCATCCTTCCTCCCGTGTATGATCATGTTTAACTTTTGAGTGTGCACAGAGAGGAGGTGCCACTCAGACGGGACTTGGTCCATGTGTTTGTGAGGAGGGAGTGACTGAAGCCGGGCCATGGAGAGACTGAGGCCGGGCCATGGAGTGATGGAACAAATGAGCAAGCAAACACTGCAGAACTTGGCCGTGTTTGAGATCCATTAGTAGGATGGTCCGTACCTTGGGCAGTCCCCGCGAGGAGCTGTAGGAGCTGTTGATGGGGTTGCGTGTGGACCCGGGGGTGCCGCTGGGGGCTGGGGCCGCGCTCCCGGAGCTGATGGAGGACGTGCGAGACCTCTTCACAGCAGCGTCCTCCGCAGAGTTTGTGCCACGTTTCAGGGTGCCTGGCCTGGGGAATGGAGGATGGATACTTAAGGGAAGTTTGCCAATTGAACAATTCAATTGCAATTGGAGCAGGAATCGATAATGCTGGCAAATGCATTGTGCCAATTTTCCTGCATTATGTGTAAAATTTGCTGCAAAGTTCTAGCTCCACCTTATGTGTGAAGAATGCAGCAGCATGAATAGCACAAGCATCCACAACGTAGAAAGCGCTGATGTATGACACCTGTCAAACTGTGATTGATAAACCCATACAGGATGGACAAATAATAATAATAAATGAAATTTATATAGCGCTTAATATGGTACTCTAAGACGCTTATAAACCACTGAACAACGTCAAGCAGATCGGATAGTGATGCAGATGCAGACCGTTCAGCCTTTTTAGCTAACAGAGAAACCGCAACATTTACAGCAAAAATTAATCAGATTATGTACTGCCGCTTACTTTGGTACCAGCTGTGATGTCGTTCCATTGGGTAGAAGGGGCTCGAATGCAGAATGTGTACTTCCCTCGCTGTCGTTGCGCCTTAGAAAAAAATAAATAATAAAATACAAATATAAAGGGTACTAAACTGAAATGTATAATGGGCAAATCATTGAAAGCAAAATATAGAATAACATTAACCTGAAAAACAGAAATGTAAATACCTTCTTTTGCTGTGTTGGTCTGCCGTGAAGCTCCCGTCACCGTCCTCCACTACATCTCTCTTGCGACTCTCCTTGAGCACCTTCATCACCCCCTCGGTGCAGCAGGGCTCAGGGGGACAGCCAAAGCCCGGGGAAGCTGGATTGTCTAACCTACAGAACACACAGGATTCAAGAGAACACTGGTAAACTGTGCCACAAACAACGATAACTACTGCTTGAATTGGTAAACTCAGCCATGTTACTACTTCAGCAACGATATGGTAATTAGGTTAACTTAAATCATTGTAGCCAATCAGTGCAAGGGGATAATTTAATTACACTAATGGAGCTTATTTTAGGGCATTCCATATTAACAACATGTAAAAAAAAATCTAGAAGGTTGAAAATGTCCCGTACATCTAGACTAATGACTCATAGCCACAAGGAAAACTCAGAACCAACTAGTGTGGAAACTGGCAAGATCTATTCACTGGGGTACGACGCTACCAGCCAATGACTATAGGGTTGAAAGCATGCGAGGGGAAGCAGATGCAAGTTGGGCTCAGACCTATCATTTTAAACACACACACACACACACACACACACACACACACACACACACACACACACACACACACACACACACACACACACACACACACACACACACACACACACACACACACACACACACACACACACACACACACGAAAGTTGTGAATTACGTTGGCGGTCTGCGGTTGCTTGGGTCCGGACGAGCGATCTTGATCGTGACTGGGCTGTGGAGCATGGTGGAGTTCCGAGGGCTGAGGATGTTCTTCCTCCTGAAGCTGTCCCAGTGGGCTGGGGGCAGCACACCCAACGACGCGGTGCCAGACTGCAGAAGGGGGTAGTGCCGCTGAGGGGTGATGACAAATCTGCCTGTTGATCCAACGGCGTCCCTTTGGATTAACAGAGATCAAAGGTTATGAGATGTCTTCTGATTCCCTCTCTCACACACACTGATGTTGCTGGTTCTAAGGGGCACATGACTTTCCATTTCTAATTTACGGTTGCCATAGACAGCAACATAATACAAGTATAATACAGTCTTTGACATGTCAATCAAAAAACTTTGAGCGAGTGTGCAAGCGGCGCCATAATCGATTTATTTAACAGAGATATATGGGCTAGACTGAAGACTTTCGGTGCGGACAAAGGATGCATTCAATGCAACCTTAGGCATGCATTGTATTTAGATTACTTATCCTCTCCATTAACCCATTGGTGGATATTTGTTGAACAAATCAGAACCTGATCCATCCTTAACTAATTGTAAATATCGTTGCAATCACATGAAGTCATCTTTCGGCAAAATGTACCATTCATGTGTTTGGTCAGAACATTAATCCAATGACGCATTATAACCCAGACCGAAGGGACTAGGCTCAAATAAACCAAATTAACGTAGCTGCTCCCATCCCTGCTCTTCAGCCCGGTCCACACCGACCTATCAGGTGAAGGACAGCCTTCAGCCTGGTGCCCACCGACCTACCAGGTGAAGGACAGCCTTCAGCCCGGTGTCCACTGACCTACCGGGTGAGGGACAGTCTTCAGCCCTGTCCCCAGCGACCTACCGGGTAATCGCAGCCTTCTGTTCTGCGTGTAACCTACCGGGAGAAGGACAGCCTCCTGTTCGGCGTGTGGACCGCATGGTTCGGTCGAGACAGCCTCTCCCGGAGCAGCTCCCTTGGATGGGGGTTAGCTGCGTAACTTGAACCGGCTCTCGGCCTCTCGTCATGGCCCTCTTTCGCGATGTAACTTCCCATGAGTATATCTCGGGGACTGAATAAAAAGGTTTCGCTTGTTAACGCGTCTCTGCGATAGAGATTCGTCTCGGTTTGCCTCTGGCTGGTGTACACGTCTGAATACTTTACGTCAACCTGATTGTGGCGACTTCTAAACCGCCCCGGTGTGGACAGCAACCCGCCGCCACCTGTCTTCCCGGCGAACCAGCGCCGCAGCACGGGCGGGACACGCAGGCCACGCCGTGGATTTAGGCCCAATTTAGTATAAATCGAGTTTCCTTTGTGGGGGTAAAAAACAAAACAACAAAACCCGATGATTAAAGTGAAATAAAGAAAGGCTGGAATAAAATAGAGCCCCAAAACAGCTCCAACTAGACTAAAGAACCCTATAGAGATGAGTGATAATAACTGCTTCTCTCTTTGAGACATGGCGGCAACGCGCCGCCGGAGTACTTCATATCCAATAATGCGTCACATGATCAGTTTCTTCTTCTTCTACTTCTTTTTGTTTATCGGCGGGTTGTATCCATAGCTTTATTGGCGCATACCGCCACTAAATGTACAGGAGTATGTAACAATAGCGTTCATGTATTTTCTATGGTCTAGAAAAAAATGAGATAAATAAATATATAAATAAGTGGGGGGTTAGGCTATATAAATACTAAATTATTTTAAATAATCCTGTCTATATTCGATCATTGCCTTCTGTGTAAGTGATACACCTTATCCTGCGGTTCCCAGTATGCCACCCAGGCTTTCATTCTCGTGAGCAGTTTCCTTCATTCCATTTTTCCCTTTAACACCATGTGCACAAATCTTTTTGTATATCATAATAATTTCTTCCGGTGGTTTCTCTGTTCCATTTTTCCTGCCACTTTTTAATTACTTCATTTTTAATTACAATTTTTTTTAATTGCTTTAACTTCTGCTTTTCCATACGGCATATCTATTATATTGTTTATTTTTGTTGCTATTTGGGCCGTTTTGTTTGCTCCCTCATTTCCTTCGATTGCTACATTGGCAGGAACCCAGCAAAATATAACAAAAATTCCTGTTCTGTGTAGAACAGGAATTTTTAAAAGGAGGTCCTGTCTGCTTGAGTTCGAACTCTTAATACTTTGGAGGGCTGCTAATGAGTCTACACACAGAACTGCTCTATCTTGTCTCACTTCCTCCACCCACTGTACCCCAAAAACGATTGCCATCATCTCTGCTGACCTGACTTGATTTGGTAACCTTTTCCCAATATTGACTGCATTGATGGGATGTAGCCTATACACCTAGTCCTACTTTTGAATTTTCATCTTTGGAGCCACCTGTGTAGATATCTAAACACCCAAAGTGATTGTTTTTAATATACTTAGCCTACTTGCCTTGCATGTTTTCTCATCCTCTTCCCACTCTTTCCTCATTTATATTAAGTTTAAATCTTTCTCTATGTCAGGGAATAACCAAATTGAAACATTACTTATTGGAGTAGAAGTCACTTTTAAATTACTTACTGCATATTCTTCTGATTTTGCTTTGGTTACTCATCCAAATCCGTTACTTTGATGCGTTCCATATTCCCAACATTCCTGTATGTATGACATTTTTGGCAGGGTTTTCATCCACATCCCTGTAGTCTGCTCCAGTATTCAAGTAACATTTTGTCTCTTCAAAGTTCTATTGGTACTTTTCCTAATTCTATATGAAGTGCTTTAATGGGGGATGACCACATTACCCCAGCACAAATCCTCATTGCTTTGTTTATTGCTCTATCTATTTTATTTAAGTGCCTTTTAGCTGCTGCTCCATACACCATGCATCCTTAGTCTATTGCTGCCAGCATTAAAGCCCTATATATATATATATATATATATATATATATATATATATATATATACTGTTTGTCTGCTCCCAATTCTTTCCCAGCTATTGCCCTCATTAAATTAAAAACTTTTTAGCATTTTAGTTCTATAGTTTCCATGTGTTCTCTGTGTGCCCTTTTGGTCTAGCCACATCCCAAGATGTTTTTTTAACTTTTTCCATGCTTTTTCCATATAGTTTTATATTCTGTGCATCTATCCTTTTCTTATTTGTTATTGTCATAAACCATGATTTACTTAAAGAAAGCTTAAAACCCCAGTTGTATGACCAATCTTCTACAGACTGCTTGCTTCATTTTCTTCATCACTAGTGTAGTGTCTCTTCCCCTTGTCCAGGTTGCCCCATCATCTGCGTACAAAGCCGACCCAATTCTTCTATCCAAATTCATAAAGATATCGTTGATCGTAATAATAAATAAAACTGGACTAGTAGCGCTCCCTTGTGGAATTCCATTTTCAATTTTAAGTTCATCAGATGCTTCTGATCCTACTTTTACTTTAAATCTTCGTTCTGATAAAAAAATCTTCTAAAATCTTCCTCTAATCCCCATCTTATTCAGTTTAATTAATAACTCCTCCCTCCACATGGAATCATAAGCCTTTTCAATATCAAAGAATACTATAATCATTAGCTCCTTCATTTTAAAAGTTTTATCCATCTCATTGCTAACTTTAACTACAGCATGCATAGTTGACCGCCCCTTCCTAAAATCATTTTGGTATGGAGCAAAAAGTCCTCCTTGCCCAAGAAAGTAAGCTTGTGTTTATCGTCTAAATGGTCACCACTATGCACACTAGCAAATGCCTTTCCTAATAAGTCTGCTATTTCTTTATCTGTTATGGCCAGTATTTCACCGTCCTCCAACACAGATATTTTAGTAAATACTTTTCCACCACTCATTTTTTTCAGCATTTTCCAAACACCTCCTATTTTAACTTCCCTCCCTATAATCCCTCCATGCGCTCCATTTACTATTCTTAATTGCTTTTCGTGCTATTGCCTTTTTCCTCTGATAATTTATTGCATTCACTTGATTAAGACTATTAGGTAGTGTACTCATCGCACTATTTCGTTCTTTAATTGCTTCTGTACATTCATCATTCCACCATGGAACCCTCTTCCTCCCCCCCCCTCCACCTACTTGAATGGTATGCTTTTTACTGCTGCAATAATTATTAGGTACATGATTGCAGATGTATTTTCCTCAATATTTCCCTCCATTGAAACTGATTCTGCTACTTTACAACATTTTAATTTTTTTCAATCAGCTTAATTCAAAACACCATTTTGTATGACTTGGTCTTTTTTGTATATCTAGCTCCACATCTAATGCACATATTATTGGGAAATGGTCGCCTCCAATAATTGAGCTACTTTTAATGCTCCATTCAGCAGATGTTGCAATATTATTAGATACTAGCGTGAGGTCTTAACAGGACATTGTATTAGTATGAACAATCTGTGTACATTTCCTTTATTTAGGCAAACTGTCTTATATCCATTAGTTCTTCCCCTGCTTCTCCATTGCCATCAGTATGTTTACTTCCCCAAAAGTTATCATGAGCATTAATATCAACGCACCATATTTCTCTTCTACTTCCTTGCTTCTTTATTATACTATCTAATATTTCTGGGCATAGTGCTCTGCAAGGATTATACAAGTTAACTACTACCATGTTGCCATTTGTTTTAAATATTTCAATGACATTCAATTTCTGTTATGGTCAGTATTCTTCTAAATGCCATCCCTTCCCTTACAAATGTTTTTGCAAAAAAGCATATTTTTTGCACTTGCCATACTCATGCCCCCCTCCACATTTTGCACATCTCTGCCTCCATTTGCATTGTTTAGCTGTGTGTCCCATTCTCTGGCATTTGAAACGCCTCAAAGGTTGAGGAATGTACTCCCTTACTTTATAGTTTAAACAACCAATATGGATCTCAGAGCGGTCTCCATATCTGTCCACCCCTCACTGTCGGACATATCTGCCATTGTTACACACACGATACAGTTTGTTTGCAACCCGCTTTCTCTCACACGACACGCCTCCACTCCCAGCTCCTTCCGGGATCCGACCCTACGCCTTCTTCCATGATCAGCTTCTTCTTCTCTCTAGGATATATTGCGGCAAAAACCAGCTGGAGGTCTCTTTATATCCCATAATAAGTCCCATTTTCTCCTTCTTCTTCGGGTCCAATTTAAGGTTGGCTCTCTTTCCCGTCCGTCTCCTCCCTCCTGTCGCCTACTTCCTGTCTCCTACCTCCTGTCTCCTGTCTCCTACCTCTTGTCTCCTACCTCCTGTCTTCTCCCTCCTGTCTCCTACCTCCTGTCTCCTCCCTCCTGTCTCCTATCTCCTGTCCCCTACCTCCTGTTTCCTACCTCCTTCTACTACCTCCTGAATCATGCCTCCTGTCTTTTGTCTCCTACCTCTTGTCTCCTCCCTCCTGTCTCCTCCCTCATGTCTCCTGTATCCTACCTCCTGTCTCCTCTCTCCTGTCCCCTACCTCCTGTCTCCTCCCTCCTGTCTCCTATCTCCTGTCCCCTACCTCCTGTCTCCTACCCCATGTTTCCTACCTCCTTTCTCCTACCTCCTGTATCCTTCCTCCTGTCTCTTGTCTCCTACCTCCTGTCTCCTCTCTTCTGTCACCTACCTCCTTTCTCCTGCCTCCTTTCTCCTATCTCCTTTCTCCTCCCTCCTGTCCACTACCTCCTGTTTCCTACCTCCTGTCTCCTCCCTTCTGTGTCCTCCCTCCTGTCTCCTCCCTCCTGTCTCCTCCCTTCTCCTACCTCCTATCCCTTACCTCCTGTCCCTTACCTTCTGTCTCCTGTCTCCTGTCTCCTTTCCCCTACCTCCTGTCTCCTACTTCCTGTCTCCTACCTCCTGTTTCCTGTCTCCTATCTCCTGTCTCCTGTCTCCTACCTCCTGTCTCCTACCCCTCTGCTCTAGGGCTCCACACACTAACATACGCCCTTCCAATTAAAAAATAAAGTCAGATTATATCAATATGTTAGATCGTTTTTTAAACTATTAAATTACATTTTTTTGTGGTTATGCAGAAAGTGAAGCTTTGTTTTCACTTCTTTGACATGAATCCTATTGATCACGTTACTGTGGGCCTTCTGTGTACCTCGCCGTAAATATAAAGAATAAATGTAACTTTAATAACTACAAAAACATTGAACACGTCAAATTATTATCTGGCAATTATTTGTTGTCATTTATATCTTATTCATAGATCTGATTTTAAAACATTGGTAAAAAAGACTATTGGACATTTGTTGCATTGAATGTTTTTCCTTTAAAAGGTTTGGGAGTCTCGTCTTCAGTAGTCTGGGTTAGGAATAACTAGATCATGTTTTATTTTATCTATTTTTAGTTTCTTATTTACGAATTGATCTGTCGATGTCAGATATCAAAGGATAAGTTCGCTCTTCACGCATCTACTATTTCTATTGGCACCCTTTCATAACCACTAGATGGCAGCCCTCCCTCCACTTGAATACAATAATTATGGGGACACCAGATACTAATGTGCCATAACTATAGGTACACAACAAAACATTATCATATTTTCTCTGTCATGGTTTTTGAGCATGTTTGTTGTGCCTTATGACCATTACATTGCCATTATTGCCTTAATCATAAAATTATTAAAATGTATCGTAATTAATGTTATCTAAGGATTATAAAGTGTTTTTGTGCGTGAATTACATATTGAATGTAAACACTATTTCTTGGATATTTAATTGGCTCAATGCAAATATCCTCATGTTAATCTAAGTTTATCTGGATCTGTCTGATGGGTAACCTGATGCCATGCACGGTTGGGGTGAACCCTGTCTGCAGGTTGTGTTCTCCAACGCCACCATAATGTAGGTTAACCTCCTCAGCCCGTCCTGTCTCTCAGCCAGAAGCTCCCCCACCTCGTCCATATCCTACCATCTGCTGTTAAGAGGATAGGCTAATTACCACCGCCTCCTCCCTCAGACACCCTGCATGTCACCCTGCATGGCAGTTGTGGTGGTTTATACAAGTGTATATGTGTGTGTGTTTTTGTGTGTCCTATCAGGCAGATGGGTGTGTATATATTTTTGTGCGTACTCTATTAGACATATGTATGTGATCTATCAGGTGTATGTATCTTTGTATGTTTCTGTGTTTGTGTGCGTACTATATTCCTGTTTGCAGATGGCCCATGTGCCTTCTCACCACCATAAGCTCTGCAGCTGGCCAGCCCCGGAGCAAAGCCTCTGTCAGAATGAACAGAGACTGTTTTGACTGCTGGAAAGTGGGCCATAGGGATTGTCCTGCTCAGTGCCACAGGATCGATGCTTGGCCAGACAATAGATGAGGTATACCCAGAAAAGACCGGTCCCAGTATACTGCAGTAGCCACCCATGTAGCTGTAGGTACTGGCCTCCTAACCTAGTCTATGAGACATGAGCCCGACGGGCAGTGTTCCTACTAGACTATTCAGTAAAACATTGCAAAATAACCTATATACTAATATATCTTAAAAATAATAATATATATAGATAAATACAAGCTACTATATTATGTACGATTTGATATTATTATAGTCATATTATATTATTACATATGCATATTCAGTATGTTTTTTAATTAGTTTAATTTTAAGCCAAAAATACCCACAACTGGATATTAAACTACCAGATTTGAATCTGTAAAATCGAAACAGATGTGCAAATTACAGCAAATAATCCAGGGAGACAAATGGTTGCATGTTGGTGTGCGACCAAGAGAGCGTGTAACTGAGAGCTCCAGAGAAACGTCTGAATGAAACGTGCTGCATTCAGGTGTACAACTGTGTCTTCTGTCAGGGGTTCTAGAGACGGCCTTTTGTGGAGGCTCTGGGGAAGAAAGTCACCGGCTAGGATGGAAACGGAGTGGACTCACAAGGGCCCTTTGTCCAAAAGGGTCAGAGAGTGGGCGTGGTATTGGCAAGACCCCTAAACACACACACACACACACACACACACACACACACACATGCAGGAAGGGACACACGCATGCAAAAACAGACACACACAGACGCACGCGCGCGCGCACATATTCAGGGAGGCTGGCAGGCATGCACAGATGCTAAAAACAGATACACACACAGCTAGGCAGGCAAGGAGAAACACAAAAAGTTTTACCGCAAATCTGAATATAAACACATATTGACATGCTGACGCATTAACTTTAATGTTTCCACTATTGTAAACAAGCCCCAAAATAAATGTTAAAGTATATTTATTCTATAGATATTTACATAATATATTTTATGTATTTAAATATATATATATACTAATGTATTTATCAATATGTATATTTATGTTTCGCGATAATTGAAGAATCTTCTTTTTTTTCACATTAGATGTGTGAATCTTTAATTGTGTTATGAATGAATGAAGAGATACAGAAGATTGATATTTGATATAAATGGACAGCAGGGGTCCAATAAGCGAGTGGGTGGAATGGTGACCCAAGGAGCCACCAGTTGGTTGGGGTATTGATCTATCATCTGTTTTAAGGTACAATGGACTGGACATCCTAGGTTCGGATCCCAAAGCAGGTACCACTGGGTGGAATGGTTGAATGCTGCGTTCAGAATGTTGAGCCTGGCTTATTGGCATTGTCCATGAATCTTTTGAATGATCTTTTTGGATGCATGGTTTTGATATTTATTTTGTTGTGGTAATTATTAAGAACAGAGGAGCTATATTGAAATGATCCTATACTGGAACATATGTTAAAATAAATTAACAAGAATTTAAAATCACAAGAAGCAGCTGTCATGTGATCTGAACCAGCGGCTTGTCTTAGTGGACTTGAAAACTGCACCACAATGCGGGACACACGTGAAACACACTGTTCTATGAATGTTTGTTCAACGAAATACACATCTTTATTTTCTGTAATATTGTCATCTCAATTCTTTGCAAATTATGTTCAAAATCTCAATAAATATATCGTTCTCATAAAAAAAGTAGGAAAACTATCTAATGAGCAAGGCTCAGTACAGACAGTAGCTCATATGCAACAATCTCCAAACATGAACTGAATCGGAATCAATAAATAGAACACTGAATATGGCTATATAAAATGAACATACATCTCAAATATCAATATCACTCACAGAAAGGCCTGCTTTCCAAATGAACTGAGGGAAAACCACAATCCTTTACTTTGAACGGTGAACTTTTTGAATGAGGTTCACCATTTGGTAAACTTGTCCTGAACAGTCTTTGGTCCACACAGAACAGAGCTCCTCTGGTCTCAGAGGAGGATAGCTCATCATCTCAGTTACATTCTGTGGTTTCCTCTCAACGCTACAACGCTAAAGTGATCGGGTTGAACGGGGTACATTTGGTATACATCTGTCGGTGAAACAAAATATAGCAAATAATATAAAATAAAAACAAGAAAGAACCAAGCTAAAAACATGCATGGGCAGAAATACAAACAGAGAGAGAGTCGGGAAACCAAGAGCTTGAGCCACAAGACACATGGTAGTCACAAACGTCTATCCTAATCAAGTTCCATGAATTAACCATTTGTGCTAATGTTGCTAATGCTAATGTTGATGTTTCATCAGAGAAAATAGGATTATAAGATACTCCTTTTGCATATATTTTTTTAATCCATTTATTTTTGCTTTAATATCAAACCGTGTTGACGGATTCAAAATTCTAATAAGTTAAGGGTCATGTGTCAAGTAACGTTTTTTGATTGGCCTTGTAATGAATTCAAAGACATTGTACAGCCCTGATGTAAGCAAACCTGATCTCAACTCAATTCCTCCATGATCATGTCTATGATTTACTACAAACATAAGGAAGGAAACCTGCTCAGATTACTTTTCTGATCGCTACACTTGAATGCTGGATAAAAACAAATGACTCAAAACAAATACTGACTAAAGAGTCTGAAACGGTTTCCTATATATAACCTATTAAATAATACAAGAATAACTTAGAACACATGTTTGAATAAATAGCATAATACAATATATCAAAAAAATCCATCTGTTCTTTGAAAGATAAAACTTACGCATCCAACAGTTTCAGATAACTGTAGCATATATAATTTCTTTAGAACAGATGCTGATATGGAGAAAATTGAGGTTTTCAAGATGGCGGTGCGCACAGTCGCAGCGGCTCGGAGCTCTCCCCCTAGTATAACTGTGCAGCTGGAGGAGGGCTCTGACAAAATGTCGTTGTCTTGTACAATGACAATAAAGATTCTTTATCTATGTTACAAGGGTTTTGGCCATTGCCATAGTCGAAATCAACTATGGCAATGGGCAATGCTTCAATGAAACATTGACTATTGATGTGTGACATCACATGGATCAGATACTTAGACCATAATGTTAAAGGGCACAGCCCCTTTGGTTGTATAACATTTCTGGGCTTAGTCCAAAGTCAACGTTAAGTCAAACTACTAAATGGATGCTTATTATTCTCCCCCCTGAAGACGACTATGAGAATAATGTCCCCACTACATTCATCATGTACTTGTTTAAATCACAAATCCATCCCCCAACTCAACAGCAAACACACAACACACACGCACGCGACAACCTTTAGTAAAATGTGAAGTATAGTCTCTTAATGCTGCATGTCAGCGTCGACACTGGTGACCTCACATGGAACAAGCCCCTGTAAGCCAATCAGGCCTTCTGCTAAAACCACATCTCAGCCCAGTGGAGACACTCCACTCACTCCCAGCCGTTGTCCTTGATCATGTGGGCAAGCTCTATGATGAATTTGCCCTCCTTGTATTTCTGACTGCTTTCAAATGCATGCTCCTGCAGAGGAAAACAGAAAGATGAGAGCAAAAAATATACGCCTTTCAGGAACGCAACAAACACATTGCATGGTAAGTACTTGGTTGAATCTGATGCATTTCATGAGACTCCATTTGAAGCCAGTGTCTGTGTGCTATAAGCAATTTCAAATTTCACACCCACTACTAAGTGGCACTGGTAAATGCATAATCATATGATTTTAAACTGGTAAGAAGCATGGAAAATTCACATAGATTGCTAATCCTAATGGCTCCCCCTCCGATACGTCAATTAATTAAAAAATAATTAATAGAAAAGAAAACATATGCAAAAATTTTGTCAAATAGATAGAAAATAAAGGCAAAGTTAAAAAAAGGCTATTTTTTTTTGGAAAGTGCAATGTAGGTTTTGGCAGAAAACATAAAAGTCTTCAGTCTTGTTTTAAAAATGGTCAGAGTTGGGGCAAGTCTTAAATCCTCAGGGAGTTTATTCCAGCTATTTGTTTCATAGTAACTAAATCCTGCTTTCCCATGTTTCATGTTTACTTTGGGATAATTAACAGATTGGTCTCAGAAGATCTTAGTGGTCTAGAAGGCTTATGCAGTGGAATCATATCAGTTAAATATTTTGGGCCTAAACCATGTAGGGATTTATAGGTTAGCAACATGATTTTAAAATCAATTCTCTGACCTACAGGAAGCCAATGTAACGATTTAAGTCTTTGTTAGAACTCTAGCAGCATCATTCTGAACAAGCTGAAGTTTCCTTAGAGGTTTTCTTTGGAGACCTGTAAGGAGACCATTGCAGTAATCAAGCTTACTAGTGATAAAGGCGCGATAAAGGCACGTTTTTGTAAGTCTTCGGTTGACATTTTATTGTAGCACATAGCATAGAGGTGCCTTGCCCACTGTCCCAAACAAGGACCAACTCCAACCCACTCCACCTCAGGCCAGTGGGCCCGGTGTTACAGCTGTGGTGGGGTCTGTGTTCTTAGTGAACATGTCGATTTGGTATGGGCCGACCTTAGCCAGTACTCTATAGCTGGATGTCTGGGCTTGTTGACGCAGTGGCTGAGTGCCTAAACCAGAGTCCTGATAACCAGCTGAAACTCACGTATTTCCAGCCCAGGGTGGTCTTGCAGCTCTCACAGAAGATGTCCGCCACGGCGTGCAGCCCGGTCAGCAGCAGACGCTCTTCTGCCGGACCACAGCCCACGTTGACACTAGGGAGAGACACCAGCAGAGAGAGAGACACCAGCAGAGAGAGGGAGAGCCACCAGGAGAGAGGGAGACCAGCAGAGAGAGACACCAGGAGAGAGAGAGACACACACCAGGAGAGAGAGACACCAGCAGAGAGAGAGACACCAGGAGAGAGAGAGACACCAGGAGAGACACCAGCAGAGAGAGAGACACCAGGAAGAGAGAGACACCAGCAGAGAGAGAGCAACCAGGAGAGAGAGAGAGACACCAGGAGAGCAACCAGGAAGAGAGAGAGACACCAGGAGAGAGAGCAACCAGGAAGAGAGAGAGACACCAGCAGAGAGAGAGACACCAGGAGAGAGAGAGCAACCAGGAAGAGAGAGAGACACCAGCACAGAGAGAGACACCAGGAGAGAGAGAGACACCAGCAGAGAGAGAGACACCAGGAGACAGAGAGCAACCAGGAGAGAGAGAGACACCAGGAGAGAGAGAGACACCAGGAGAGAGAGAGAGACACCAGCAGAGAGTGAGCAGGGGGCTGCATGGGGCCCTCTGATCACAGGACACTGTTGGTAATAATACATCATATGATAATAATAATAATAATGATAATAATCAGTTTTTTATAGCGCTTTTCTAAGGCATATATATATATGTATATATATATATATATATATATATATATATATATATATATATTCTTCTTAATATTAATACAGTATTAAGTTTAATGCTGACATGTTATCATCTTCAGAAACGCTCTATTAGCCATGTAACCCACTACAAATATACATTCAGCATCAAATGCAAAAGGGGCAAATGGGCATTTATACTACAGTTTACTGAACTACACTACACTATACTGCACTATACTACATTATACTGCACTATAGTGCACTATACTACACTAAACTTTACTACACTACACTAAACTATACTACACTACACTACACTAAACTGTACTATACTGTACTAAACTAAACTAAACTAAACTACACTATTCTACACTACACTATACTATACTGCAATACACTATGGGTGCAAAATGGAGGCAGAGAGATTAAAGTGCAGTCCTCAGTGTAACGGTCCAGGCTGCAGCCTGTTGGAACCTATTTGGTTTGACATCGCCAGACTGTTTCAACTATTGAATAATAACTGATAATAAAGATATCAAGTGTAGGGTGAGGGTGAAATAAAGAGGAACACTTACACAGCATTGAAGAGGTACGCTCTACCTTGACTGCCCTGGAATGACTGAGAGAAAGAGAAACCCAGAGACATGTGTTCAGCAGAGTACATGTGTTACTCTGGACCTCAAACTAAATATCATACAAGACATTCATCAAAAAAAGAACCACCACAGACCTCCCATCCCGCTGTATATTGATGTGGGAGTTCAGATTCTTTTATTTTAGGCTTGCCGTGTCAGACAAGAACTGGGCATTTGTGGAAAGACGATTATTCTGGACACGACTAAAAGTCAGACCTAGTCACAACCTCTGTGTTACGCAGTTTACACTTACGACATCCCAAGGCATAATGTAATGTAATCCCCACTCATTTCCATCTTGAATAGCAGTGAACAAACATAAAGTAGGCGCAGACACAGCAACAACTCACAACTCTAAACAGCTAGGTACAACAATGACCCGCAAAAAAACATGTAAGTAATACCAACACAAAAAACAGGAACGAGTTGTGTTGAAAGGTTTTACGTGATGTTTTGAGATAAAACACTTTGCCACCATTTTGTCAATGCCTCCTTTGAGGACGGGATGAATTGTTTTCGTCTTACGACCTCCCTAAAAGTAAACCATCTAAATATCTAGAGCCAGAAAACGACCACAGTGTATTTACCAACATCAACCTTATTGATGATGGACTTTGTGACATTTTTGGTCACCAAAACACTCTCTGTTGGAGGGAAAACCATGAAGATAAATGCAGGATGTTTGACCTTTACGGGACCTTTCTCCTAATCATAAAATGAAGCCACGGTCTTTGTTTTGTAAAGTTCTGCGTCCATTTCTATATATGTGTTTGTGTGTGTGTGTGTGTGTGTGTGTTTGTGTGTGTGTGTGTGTGTGTGTGTGTGTGTGTGTGTGTGTGTGTGTGTGTGTGTGTGTGTGTGTGTGTGTGTGTGTGTGTGTGTGTGTGTGTGTGTGTGTGTGTGTGTGTGTGTGTGTGTTTGTGTGTGAACACAATGATCACCAGATGCTTTCACTAAGGTAGAGATATTATTTCCACTACACACACACAGACACACACACACACACACACACAGACACACACACACACACACACACACACACACACACACACACACACACACACACACACACACACACACACACACACACACACACACACACACACACACACACACACACACACAGCACGCCCACTGCAATGAAGTCCCCCCTTGTTCACATTATAATAGCGTATGCAGTGCACACATCTCTGGGTTCAGATTTGCTTTAACTGCCACAGCAGAGCCTTGGCAAACGGCCAGTGGCCGCGCCGTGAAGAACAGCTAACAGGGACAAACCATGTCCCTGAAGCAGCGCTATGCAGGGTGCCAGCCGACCGTTGAGGCTAGAGCCACGCCTGGACATGTTCTCGGCCTCCTTCCCCACCCATACGTCCTTTGGCCTCTCGTTTGGCCCACGTCCTTCACTGTGTGCAGGACGTGTTTCCATCAAAAATACAGATTGCCCCCTTGAACTTCACAAGAGGCTTGAGAAGACAGCGTTCCAGTGGGGGGGGGTACTATTGACCTATTGAAGGATAAATCACCATTGTGTGTTCATTTCCAACCCAGTCGCCAAGAAAAAACGTCCACGATGTACGCTTACATGAACACTGGATACGTAGCATTTCAACGTAAAAAATAGCGTGTTATACCTACAGTGTCCACGTGTGCCGCTGTGGAGGCGGGTTTCGGGGTTTGGGTTTCACGGCTTTCGCGGCAAATTGTGGACACGATTGTTTAGGGGGGGGGGGGGGGGGAGACTGTTGTTGACCGGGGAGGGGGGGGGGGGGGGGGAGACACGTTTGTTGAGGGGGGGGGGGGGGACACGATTGTAGGGGGGGGGGGGGGGGGGGGGACACGTTAGTTGAAGGGGGGGGGGACACGTTTGTTGAGGGGGGGGAGACACGTTTGTAGGGGGGGGGCACGCTCGACAACGAGAGTTGGTTTTTATTGAACGCTCGACAACGAGAGTTGGTTTTTATTGAACGAGACTTCAACACGGAACAGCTGCACGAAACGATGGTCACGTCACTCTCGGTGACGGTGTCGACAATAATGAATACACGAACAATGTTAATAGAACAACACACAACCACATAACATCCCGAACCCATTAACCCCACTTAATCCTAACAACAAAACAAGTTAACAAAAGCCCCATTTGTCAACTGAGAACCCCAATTCCCAGAATCCCCCGCGGCTCCGGAACACGGCGTAGCTTATATTAATCTTTATTATCTGAATGGGAAATGCAATATTTTAGGACAGATACACCATTAAACGCGTTTCTAATGACATTTCTAGCGAGAAATGTACATTTTCCTTACATAATCTTCAGTCAGTGAATGTGTATGATCTTTATTAATCTTTATTATCTGAATGGGAAATGCAATATTTTAGGACCGATTCACCGTTAAACGTGTTTCTAATAACATTTCTAGCGAGAAATATACTTTTTACTTGCATAATCTTCAGTCAGTGATTGTGTCTGATCTTTAGTTTTATAGTTATTAGGATTTGATCGGCTCGCTCGCATGTTTCAACGACGTCAGGTTGCTTTCGCTAAACTAGCAGCTCACGTGCTTCCTGCGTTTGTGTTATTAAACTGTTACTTTATGTAACTTTTAATGATATCATCTTGTTAGAAACCCGTATATCTGAGAGCCAACCCCGTCGCCAAAAGCATACCTACGTTGACAGTGTACGTTTCGTGAACACTGGATTACGTCGCATTTCAACATAAAATAGCGTGTTATACACACACACACACGCACGCACACGCACAGACACACACACACAAGCACACAAGCACACACACGCACGCACAGACACACAGACACAGACACAGACACACACACACACACACACACACACACACACACACACACACACACACACACACGCACACACGCACACGGTGCATTTCGCTGCTAAAACAACAACAAAATAATATTCCCTCAAATAGTATTACTTTCAAAACGTTGGCCAAAATGGCCAATAATATCATTTTTTATTTGGGATGCTTCTAGGACATTTTGGGTGGATTTTGAACGGTATGTGGGGGGCACGTTTTTTGCAGGACCTGGCAACCCTGCGCTGTTGCCCGAGATCTGGATCCACCCCGGCGTGGTGCCGTCTCCTTTTGAACTTTTGACCCCAGACTTCTGGAGGAATAGCTGAATCAATTCATTAGTCAATCAGAAGCATGTAAATATCTTCCCGGTGGAGTAAGAGGACGAACAAGGTGTCCTTCAACATCTACGCTTCCAGGCGATTGCAACGGTGCCACACATGAGCATATTCGAACATGTTTAATGGTAGTAATTAGCTGTCGAAATTGGAGGCCTTAATCAATACTGAGCAGCTATTGATTTGCTTCCCGATAAAGATTTGTCACAAATGACATGTTATTTAGCATCTACACGTTGAGCTGAGTCCAATGACACCAAGAACGACACTCTAGCTAATGGTAACATGTATTTTACATGGTACACCTAGGTCTAGGACATGATCTCGGTGTAGCAAGAGGCCGAGCTTGATCTCATTGGACTCAGCTTAACGTGTAGATGCTAATTAACATGTAATTTGTCAAAAATCTCCATCGGGAAGCAAATCTATAGCTGGTCATTATTGATAAAGGCCTCCAAAATCGACAGCTAATTACTACCCCGAAACATATTCAAATATGATCATGTGTGGCACTGTTGCAATCGTCTCGAAACGTAGATGTCAAAGGACACCTTGTTTGCTCTGTTGCACCACCGGGAAGATATTTTCATACTTCTAATGGATTGATACATATTTTAAGGTTCTCGGAGTGAGACTTTAAGTGGCTGCAGCAGAAGTGTTGAGACGAAAGATGATATCAAGAGATTTATAGAATATTCCCATTCACATTATGATTCTTCGTCGTAACATCCGACCAAACATCCTTTACATTCACAGAGCGAAGATTATGAAAGTCCAGGCTCAGCAAGTGCTCCATCTCGTTGCACCTGCACCCAGCGGCTCGCTTGCAAGATTTTGGCCTGAAGTTCTTCCCAGACCTATACCCTAACAGTCCAATATGCATATCTGAGAATCAGGCCTCTCTTCAATAATGACAAAATGTAATGAGAGAAATACAGATTCACTTTTTGTTATCTCATAAGCGGCGTGGTGCCGGCTCCTTTTGACCTTTTGACCCCAGACTTCAAAGACGTGGCCACAGGCCAGCGGTGTCTACACACATTAAGCCACAAATGTACACCTCCATCCCGCAAAAAATGGGGCCTAGAAACTAACCTCTGTCTTATGTACATTGACTGTACTGTTGGAGGTCACGCCCCTTTTCCAGCCTTTTCGAGATAGCTAGGGATGCTAAAATGTTGACACACATTTCCCGGGGCCCCGAGAACGACATATGCAAGATTTGTAGTTCTAGCCCATAGAGAAAAAAAGTTTTCCCAAATGGACTGTCATTTGGACAAAGCCCCTTCAGAAGTGTTGCCTGCGAGACCTAATGGTTCAGAATGTGGTGGAAAAAAAGTTTTTGAGATAGGAAGGTCCTACCGCCCTGAAATTTCAATACCATATTCTACGGCCTACCTGGGACCCCCGCACCGAAACTTGGCCCGGTCGGACCCCGAGTGCAGGAAGGGGAGGCCTGGACTTTCATAATCTTCGCTCTGTGAATGTAAAGGATGTTTGGTCGGATGTTACGACGAAGAATCATAATGTGAATGGGAATATTCTATAAATCTCTTGATATCATCTTTCGTCTCAACACTTCTGCTGCAGCCACTTAAAGTCTCACTCCGAGAACCTTAAAATATGAATCAATCCATTAGAAGTATGAAAATATCTTCCCGGTGGTGCAACAGAGCAAACAAGGTGTCCTTTGACATCTACGTTTCGAGACGATTGCAACAGTGCCACACATGATCATATTTGAATATGTTTCGGGGTAGTAATTAGCTGTCGATTTTGATTTTCGATTTTGGAGGCCTTTATCAATAATGACCAGCTATAGATTTGCTTCCCGATGGAGATTTTTGACAAATTACATGTTAATTAGCATCTACACGTTAAGCTGAGTCCAATGAGATCAAGCTCGGCCTCTTGCTACACCGAGATCATGTCCTAGACCTAGGTGTACCATGTAAAATACATGTTACCATTAGCTAGAGTGTCGTTCTTGGTGTCATTGGACTCAGCTCAACGTGTAGATGCTAAATAACATGTCATTTGTGACAAATCTTTATCGGGAAGCAAATCAATAGCTGCTCAGTATTGATTAAGGCCTCCAATTTCGACAGCTAATTGCTACCATTAAACATGTTCGAATATGCTCATGTGCACCGTTGCAATCGCCTGGAAGCGTAGATGTTGAAGGACACCTTGTTCGTCCTCTTACGCCACCGGGAAGATATTTACATGCTTCTGATTGACTAATGAATTGATTCAGCTATGCCCCCAGAAGTCTGGGGTCAAAAGGTCAAAAGGAGACGGCACCACGCCGGGGTGGATCCAGATCTCGGGCAACAGCGCAGGGTTGCCAGGTCCTGCAAAAAACGTGCCCCCCACATACCGTTCAAAATCCACCCAAAATGTCCTAGAAGCATCCCAAATAAAAAATGATATTATTGGCCATTTTGGCCAACGTTTTGAAAGTAATACTATTTGAGGGAATATTTTTTTGTTGTTGTTTTAGCAGCGAAATGCACCGTGTGCGTGTGTGCGTGTGTGTGTGTGTGTGTGTCTGTGTCTGTGTCTGTGTGTCTGTGTGTCTGTGCGTGCGTGTGTGTGCTTGTGTGTGCTTGTGTGTGTGTGTCTGTGCGTGTGCGTGCGTGTGTGTGTGTATAACACGCTATTTTATGTTGAAATGCGACGTAATCCAGTGTTCACGAAACGTACACTGTCAACGTAGGTATGCTTTTGGCGACTGGTTTGGCTCTCAGATATACGTGTTTCTAACAAGATGATATCATTAAAAGTTACATAAAGTAACATTTTAATAACACAAACGCAGGAAGCACGTGAGCTGCTAGTTTAGCGAAAGCAACCTGACGTCGTTGAAACATGCGAGCGAGCCGATCAAATCCTAATAACTATAAAACTAAAGATCAGACACAATCACTGACTGAAGATTATGCAAGTAAAAAGTATATTTCTCGCTAGAAATGTTATTAGAAACACGTTTAACGGTGAATCGGTCCTAAAATATTGCATTTCCCATTCAGATAATAAAGATTAATAAAGATCATATACATTCACTGACTGAAGATTATGTAAGGAAAATGTACATTTCTCGCTAGAAATGTCATTAGAAACGCGTTTAATGGTGTATCTGTCCTAAAATATTGCATTTCCCATTCAGATAATAAAGATTAATATAAGCTACGCCGTGTTCCGGAGCCGCGGGGGATTCTGGGAATTGGGGTTCTCAGTTGACAAATGGGGCTTTTGTTAACTTGTTTTGTTGTTAGGATTAAGTGGGGTTAATGGGTTCGGGATGTTATGTGGTTGTGTGTTGTTCTATTAACATTGTTCGTGTGTTCATTATTGTCGACACCGTCACCGAGAGTGACGTGACCATCGTTTCGTGCAGCTGTTCCGTGTTGAAGTCTCGTTCAATAAAAACCAACTCTCGTTGTCGAGCGTTCAATAAAAACCAACTGTCGTTGTCGAGCGTGCCCCCCCCCTACAAACGTGTCTCCCCCCCCTCAACAAACGTGTCCCCCCCCCCCTTCAACTAACGTGTCCCCCCCCCCCCCCCCCCTACAATCGTGTCCCCCCCCCCCCCCTCAACAAACGTGTCTCCCCCCCCCCCCCCCCCCTCCCCGGTCAACAACAGTCTCCCCCCCCCCCCCCCCCCCTAAACAATCGTGTCCACAATTTGCCGCGAAAGCCGTGAAACCCAAACCCCGAAACCCGCCTCCACAGCGGCACACGTGGATACTGTAGGTATAACACGCTATTTTTTACGTTGAAATGCTACGTATCCAGTGTTCATGGAAACGTACACAGTGGACGTTTTTTCTTGGCGACTGGGTTGTCATTTCTCAACCCCTATAGCCAGGAATACTGCTAACATGGTTATACTCGCAATCCCTTCATGGAGGATGTAGTTTAGAGCCATTCTTGATTATGAGAGGTCTGCATGGAGTTCCAATCCCAAACAACCACATTTAAAAGTTTGTAAAAGCTCCTCAGATGGCCTTCATCAGACAAACCTGCTCACGGTAGGTCCTCTAACGGGCTAGCCTATTCATATACAAATCACTTGTTACTGCATTGGAAGTGTGTTGGAGTATATTTTGGTGAACTGCAGGCATGACGTATGCTTGTCATTCTTGGACGACATCTTAGCGTACACCCATTTTAGCCTTTTATTTTAGAATGATTCATCTGAGGGAAAGTAAAACAAACTGTGACACCAAGCTGAGCTCAGTAGTCGTTACAATTATTATAAGATATCAAAGTACTAACAAATAGCATTCATTAAATTACTAAAGATTATTCTTCATTAAGGGGATACATAAATACATACAGACAACAGAGACGTAAATTTATGTAACAACGTTCAATTTCTTTGCTCGATGTTTCATTTTCTTAATGTTTACCTCTACTGTCCTGATCTTTCTACTGTGACACTCATAATTCCCGTCTGGAACGTTCCATCTTATAAACATAATGACCACAACCAACCACATCCTGGTGAGAACAATGAGATGGTCCAGTGACTGCTCCGCTTGTGTGATAACTGTGGAGCAGCAACAGCCTTAGAAGAGATTGAGTGGGTTGGCTTAGCTCAGGAGCTAGAGCAGTTGACTTGTAACTGAAAGGTTGCTAGTTCAATCCCCAGCTCCTCCTAGCTGAGTGTTGATGTGTCCCTGAGCAAGACACTTAACCCTAACCGCTCCTGACGAGCTGGCTGTCGCCTTGCATGGTTGACTCTGCCGTCGGTGTGTCAATCTGTGTATATTAACCGATGTAAATCGCTTGGGATAAAAGCGTCTGCTAAATGCCTTAATTGTAATTGGGGAGGTCAATACCTTGGATATGAGTTCATCGTGGTTGGCCAGGTGTGCGCGGCAGTGGATACAGCTGTAGGTGCGGTGGCAGCTGGGCAGGTACGCCTGGAAGGTTTTCGAACGTGTCATCACAGTGGAACCTTGGAGGAGATCAGCCGGGGGTCGACCCAAAGGTGGCTGGAGAGTGAGTGGAAGGTGCACACCTGGAGTGACAGAAGAGCTATTTTCAAATATGCTCACTTGTGGAAACAGTATGTGCCGGACAATCACTAATTGACCAATTAATTAATTTCCAATTTTGAGGTCAACGATTCAATTCTGAAGCGATTATCGACACATCTCGATTTAACAATTTTTTTGCGTGATTTTCAAAAATTTATACATCTGGGTTTGCTACTCAGAGTTTGCTAATCACTTCCTACTTTTGTGATGATCATTAAAGACAACAGATGAATTAACTTATCTAATAATTCATAAGAGAATAAGCTTTTGTCACAAATATGACTTTCTATTAACAATGCAATAATCAATGCAGCTTGCATTATAACACAATATGGAAGCATGCAAAAAATAGGTTTCAGTTTTATTTTATTTCTAATCTTTCTTTTCTATGTCATTAAAGGAAAAGCGGCTCTTGAATTAGATGGAGTTCTTGTGTCTGGCTGTGAGTTTGCGCGCATGCTATGCGTAGGCTGAATCGCAAGAAAAGAAAAATCTGATTGGCCAATACACACTGAAGATAAATTCAATAATTCTAAAATTACAAAAATTATCCCTCTCTGGCGAACAGAATGTTGCAGCAGGCAAAAAAAATAAAATCACTAATTGACGAATCAATTAAATTATGAATTACAAAATAAAACTGCAACATGAATCATGGGATAAAGTGCAGTAAAAGGTGTGCATCTGCTGTACACTACTCTTACGTTGCATTATGGGTATTAAGTATAGTGTACCATGTGGGGCACCAGGGGAGAGGAAGCTTGCGTAGCTAATGTGGAAGTAGCTCTCCTCTCTCTATCACAGCTCAACCAGAGGGAGGCTGGCTTCATACCCAAGAGTTCAACTCCAACTCCCCCTGAGCTGGCTGTCATATCGACAAAGCATACAAATCCACACCATGTTCATCTCCATGTGAATGCATATTGGTTAACCATTGATTGTAAAGCGACCACAGCAGGGGAACGCAGGGAAAAGGGTAATATAAACCATAAAGATACACCATAAAAACACGTTAGTATGGTTAATTTTTTATTCAAGAAATCTATTTTCTTGAGAGCCAATTAAAGCCTTAGGTCGACAACGTCAACACTATCACAGATTCAGTCCCTAGAAACACGGCAGACACTTAACTGGGTAGTGTGCTGCAGCCAGTGAGACCTGGCTGTGATCGGCGGCAGAGGACAGGTGGCTGCTGCCGCTGCCAGAATGTTCACCAGTAAAACACTGCTTCACTTCCCCCCACCCTGGACACTGGGACAACTTGCTGACTCAGGGGTCTAACTAGAGGCACAATTGAGATGGGTGGGATGGGGGGTGGAGGGGGGGGTCAAACTGTGAAAGGAAGTGCTGAGGTTAGAACATTATGGGGCAGATGAGAGGGCAAGGGTCAAATGTGCTAACTGACACTGAGCAGAGAAAAATAATTCCGTGAGTAGCTGTGTGTGTGTGTGTGTGCGTGTGCGTGTGCGTGTGCGTGTGTGTGTGTGTGTGTGTGCGTGTGCGTGTGTGTGTGTGTGTGTGTGTTTGTGTTGATGTCTGTGAACTGACCCATAATCAAAGCATATTGCAGGTATTGCAGGTCAGCCAACTCATGCTTTCAGACCCTTTTGATCTTCTCCACTTACAAGTGAAAAAGAAAATAGTTAAATGATTTCATAAATATGTTCTATATTTGTGAAGACAGAGGCAAATGATATATCCTTGTTTTCTCGATTCAAGTTGAGCAAAAACAAACGTAAACCTTTCCTACCTATGTCACACCAATGACTGAATGTTAGAGCCATGGCGGTCTCTGTAATACTCCTAAAATGAATGGATATATGTATGCAGATAATAGTGTACAGTATGTATTATGTTATTGTTCAGAAGCAGAGATCAAGAAATTTCCCACCGGGACAATGAAATACGTGCAAGTCTTGCCCACACATGGACACTCACACAAACACACAAATATGCTTAGCCCAAAATATCCTTTCCCCGGCTAGAGGCCAATAATAATAATCCCAAACCATTCCCACACACCCACCACCCACACACACACACACATACACACACACACACACACACACACACACACACACACACACACACACACACACACACACACACACACACACACACACACACACACACACACACACACACACACACTTGATTGTTCCCTGGCGGTTTCCTACCAGTTTTCAAAACAAGTCTTTTACGAGCCAAGCATGGCTAGTAGGCGCCATCAGGCAACCAAAACAATATTATCAACACTTGAGGTGTACTTCTGATCAATAAGTGGAATGTTAAATGGTCATTCATTAGGTATTTAATTTATAACCTTAAGGCGATTGTTCAAACCAAATTATCAGTCATAATTACACATTAATTACCAATTCACCATAGAGTATTTTAGAGATATGTCTCTCACTTGGTTCTGTCTCTTCCAATAAGCTAAAGAAAGTCCAAGTATCTATTTGCGATAAGAGAAAATAATGTATTTACTCTGGATAAAGTGGTGTTTACTGTGGGAATTGCAGGATATACTTAGGGAAATGAAGTCTGTACCCCTGACCCTTGGGGATAATGTGACGTTTTAAACTGACTCCTACTTCTGTTCAGTTGCCAACCATGACTGGGAATAAAACTGACCCATCAAAGTCAATTTATTTGGGTTGTTTTGGTTGTTTCTGTAGAAGTAGTACTTTGTAGTTACGCAGTCGTACTTAGTTGACAGGGGATATATACACGGCATAGGCCAGGCCAACTTGCTTTTAAATGCTGATGTGAAAGAAGCAAGATAAATACAAATAACAGTTCATCATTGTTTCCATTGGGTTTGAACTGGGATTGCAAACATAAATTGCCATGCGGACACTGGCAGATTGTATTATGGGGTCCATAATGCTTACCATGTGGGCAACATTGGAGATTATTGTTTCCATAAAATATTATAAAGGCTATAAAAACAAAAAACAAAAAACATTTGGAAATTAAGTATGAATTAAGGGTGTTCCATGATGTTTACTTTTTGCCTCAAAAAGACTGTTTCAACTACAGATGGATGCCATCACAGAATCTTGACGAGCAAGCTGCAAACAAGCGGACTATCTAGGGTTTCTTGAATCCCAAACCGCCGATAATCATCCTGAAGCACTCAGTCAGCATAGACTGGCAGGTGGGAATGGTTAGTGTTTTCCTCTGACTCTTTGAAAAAAACAATAACCCTTTATATGCTAATAGAAAACACAATAAACAGGTCACATATTTTCACAACAGTGGATTGGAAATCCTCAGCATTTCCAATACGGCAGCTAGGAATTGACTTTATTTACAAACTGCGGTAAGGTAGTGTGGGGGTTGTTATGTTTTAAACCACTACCTAAAGCCTGGTACAACCTTCAGGGCTACATCCAGGAATGGATGTTTGCATTTGTGGTATTGGCAAAACACAGTACACTTAATAACACCATCATATCTGTACCACTTATGTCAATTTCTGCATTAATAGGCTATGTACATTGAAAAAAGTAGGCTAAATTAATTTGTGTAATCATCATTATCAGTATCATTAGACCTACTGCCGTGCAAATAAAAACATGAATTTGATATTCATTACGACTTTCATCATACTTTTGTCCCATCAGCAGCCACATCGCCATGCAACAGGCCTGCTTGAGGTGTCACAACATCTCCAGTGAGACGAGGTTCAGAGCTCCAAGAGCCTGAAGCTCCATGATGCACCTCCAAGCATGGGTCTCCAATCATCAGACCCCCTGACATCCCCACATCGAGGATGACACTCCGTGTCGAGCATTGTTGTATAACGCTCCTCTACGAGATCAATAATCCACGCTAGTCGTGTTACTGATAGAAATAGAAAAACAACAAAAGGCTTGGCACGAGATAATTACCTTATATTAAGAAAGACAAAACACGTTCCAACAGTTTCGCCTTGCTTGCAAAATTACTCTTTGTTCCGCTGTTGAAATCCTCCATGCAGCTTGCCACGTTAATTCTTAACCGGTAACTTTAGGAATCGATATGAATCTGCAGACGTCAATGGGAAAATCTGCACAACACAGTACCAAGTTGATGTTGTTACGGTTCATCGTCAAGGCTGTTGAGTAGCAGTTATTCGTAGCCAATCAGAATACGGCATAGCAACATCCCTGTGTTCCTGAATCTTAGAAAGAGTTGGAAAAAATGGACCAATCACAGTTCCCCGGGAATTTAACGCAAAATGACTTTATTTTCGGTCAATCAAGAAAGGGATCGAAACCTTTGGAATGGTTTTATCATTTGAAAGACCAAATCGGTAAATTAATGTTTTCTTAATAGTTAACGTTAATTTCTTATTTAGCATTAATTTGTTTACAAAATTTAGCTCGATATAATCATGGGAATATCATTTCAAGAAGAATATCAGTATTGTTGAAGACAAAGAAATATTACTGTAGCTGAGGATCTAGGTGCAACAGAGCCAGATGGTTGTTACCAAAACCCCTAATCTGGATATTAATCTCTTCTCCTCTGACTTTGACCATTTCAATAACAATATCCCCACCTGGTGGCCAACATGTTTGACGTTGTCGAGGCCCTGCACGTCACTATCGCGATAATTGCGCAGTTACCATAGAACGTTCAATACTAAAGAAAACACTTTCTTGAAGTAGAAACATCTAAAAACAGGATTGTGGACCAAAGATATAATATATATTTGCTCATACACACAGCTGATTGTGAAAAATTGGTGACGTCCACAAGTGATGAACTTGTTGTTGTCCATAATACAATTGGATAGAGTGGCCTTCCGACTGTTTTGTAGTTCATGATCCTGTTTAACAGCATGATTTGAGATGCAAAAAATGGGGGGGGCGCGCCTCAGCAGTTGAGGAGCTGGGGTGGAGGAGGGCTGACGGTGGCGGCCCGCAGGATCCCTCGCAGCACCTTGTAGGCGGAGAGGGGCTGGTTCTCCTTGGGCGGGTAGCAGGGTCCCCGCTCCGTCTGGTAGGAGTAGGGGAAGCGCAGCACCCACAGGCCGTCCGCCGGCAGCACCAGCTCCGTCCTCTCGGGGTGGAAAACGGGACACGGGAGGGCGCCGGGCTGGACCTGGGGGGGGGGAGGCGGACAATCTAAGGTTTGCATAGTTCACCTTCTTGTTTTTCCTGGTGAAAAACACGGGATCAATAGGACGTATTGCTTGATAAAGTCGTGCAAAGAGACTGGACTATTCTGAAGGGAAAATTAAAACATGACCTATATTCAGATGTTCTTACAATATTAGACCCGTATCAGAGAGGCGCTCGCGGCAGACCGCCCCAGGACCGAGTGCAGGCACAGCCATCTTACCTGTGGGTTCAGAGTGATCTCTAGGGGAGCGTCGGGAACCAAGATGTAAAGGCGCATCAGCTGGGCGTAATGAGGCTTGAGGCCCCGCCCCTGAGCCGGCGAGGGCACGTAGAGGGGCATGTCTGTGTTGAGGACCCGGCTGGCCGGCTCCTTGGCGCCCCCGGGCCCCAGTACCTTCACGATCTTGTCGGGCCCCGAGCTGAGAAATCGGCGACCCCTGCTGTCCTCGTACTCAAAGCCAACAAAGGCCCTGGCCACGTCGTCCCGTCGCCGGCCCCTCCCCAGGCCCCCCGTGCACCCGCGCTTCCCCACCAGCGACTTGTTGGGGGCGGGCCACGACGACCCGCCTCCGTCCAGCGGCTCGGCCAATCCGGTGTCCTCTTCGGAGCTCCGGGAGCGAATCACCAGGTCCCACGGCAGCAGGAAGGAGGAGCCGGGCAGGAAGCCTGGCTGCTCCAGGCCCGTGTGGCAGTTGTACGACTTGGCCGGCCCCAGCTTGACCAGGGACCAGCTGGAGAACTTGGGGAGGAGCCCCTTGGGGCAGCCCGTGTGGAGCATCCCCGGGAGGTACTCCACGGTGGAGGGCTGCCGGTCCACCAGGCTGGGCCTCTTGGCGGAGACGTCACTCCCGTCTGCCTCCCCGTACGGCCCCATGCTGTCCGTGGACTGCCCCAGGCTGAGCGCCAGGCTCAGGCCGGTGCAGTCTACGGGGGTGTGGCTGTGGGCCGCGCTGCCGGAGGCGGCCGTGGCCGGCTGCGGGTCCTTCAGCTTCTCCCCCTGGCTGGGCGGCGCGGAGCCGTCGGACCCGGGGCACGGCGCCTCCACGCAGGCGGAGGCGGGGGCCGGCGCGGGGTCCTGAGTGCTGGGCTCAAAGACGGGGAAGTCCACCCGCTCCAGCTTGGCGCAGCACTTGTCCTCCACCATCTGAAATGCAGTGTGTAACTGTTACTTTATTGGCCCTTCCTATTCTCTTTCACTTCAACTACAGAGAGCTCTCACACTGTGGGTTGTCATTATTTCCAACTCATTGATTTAGTTTTCTGTGCCAAATCAGGCCTTGAGCTCAAATATGTAGTTGTGTTTAAAACTAAATATTGGATCGTATCCCCTTGTTGTGTGATGGAGATCTCAAATTACTGGGATCAAGGAAACAATATGGAGGTCCAGGAATGTATAAAAAAAAAAAAGTTAACCACAGAGTGATGTGCACTGACCAGAAAGAAGTCATAGTTGGCGGACTGGATATCAAACGGGTCCTCACGGGGCGCTTGCTTCCGGCCACAGTTGCAGGCGTTGGTGGAGCGCCCCCGGCTGTTGTGGTGGAGGACCGGGGGGTTGTGGTCCATGTCGGGCTTCTCACCTACAAACACATCAGATCACCTTGTTGAATGAAAAGATGGGGCTTAAAACGCGGCGTAATTTGTCTTTAGCAGAAGAAACCGAATTCAACCAAACGGCTGTGAGGGTTTCACCTGGCTGTGGCAGCAGGTGGAACTTGTGAACACAATGTTGGTCCGTGAGACTTCGCTCTTCACACAGCTGGTGCCCGTTGCTCCAGAACTTGTAGCAGTCCTCGTGGAGCTGCAGGGCATAGTGCTGGAAGGCGACGCCTCGGGCATGTTGGCTGTAGACGCGCAGTGCCTGGGCCAGTTGGTTCTTGTGGACCGTGGTTGTGTAGTTGTGCGGCAGGTTCGACTGGTAGGCGCTGTGGGCCAGCGGCAGGGCTTTCTGGCAGCGGTTCTCAGAAAACTTTGCATCCGCATCGAGGAAGCCTTCCAAAACTTTCAGCTGGCTTTGCACTTTGAGAGCAAATTCTGCGCTGTCCTCCTCCGTGTTGTGTATAAGAACCTGGTGCAGTTTGCACGCCACCTGGACCCACTTGGCGTAGGTCGGGAGCTCAAAGTGCGAAGGCTGTGGGTTGCGTCCAACACTGTCGTCAAAACCTTTTTTAGTTAATACTAGATCTATGTGCTGCCAGAGGAAATCTTTCAAACTGCAGTCCACCAGCTGCCCACTTACCCCGCTGTAGTCGACATTAGTGTGGGGCAGTCTGGCCAACCGACGGATCTGTTGGTACCGTCTGGGTCCCGTCAGTGAGGAGTTTGAATCTTGTTCACGCAAGGCGCAGCTGGATCGCAGGTGTCCAAGCAACGCACCCAACGGGTCTTCAGCTGGCCCCGGGACCACGTACACAAACGCTTGGTTGGCGGGTACGCTGAACAAACAGTTGCTGCTCTGATTAGTGAGGACCCGGCTTTTGCGGAAAATGCGATAAATTTGGTCCTCCAAGGCGTGCTGGAGCCGCCTCCTCGGAGAATGTTTTTTGGGCTTGTCTGAGGTTCCTGCCGAATCAGTTCCCATCGGCACTTTTAACGCTCCGTTAATCTGAAACACAAACAGCAGCCGAGGGGGGCAAGGGCGACAGTTGAGCTTCCACTCCTTGGAGACCTGGGTGTCTTTGACAGCAGCCCGGATCAGCGGGAGGACCTTCTGCCGCAGAGCGTCCAGGGCGCGGAACAGCCGGTCATAAGTGACGTCGAAGGCGCAGTTGGGCTGGACCAGGATGAGGACATGGCAGAGGGAGAACAGGTAGAGGAGATGCAGACAGTGCTGTTTATCCATGCCCTTCCAGAGGTCCTGGGCGTCGGAGTGCCCGAGCTCCATGCTGAGAGTCTCGCATGCACGGAGGAGTTGTCGGTTGTCGTAGACTGAAGTGAGCACCAGATACAACACCCGGTTCTCCTGGCTGTAGACAGCCTGGATGAGGCTTCCGTTCTCCGAGTTATTCTCCTCGACTCCTCCGAACAGAGAGAAGATGTGTTTGTCTGCTAGCGTGTTTATCAGGGATTCTTTAAGGACCCCCATTTGCATCGCGCTTTTACCGAATATACCGAGTACACAGAGACCTTCGTCTTTATATAATGTGTCCTCTAATATCACGGACTGTACGAGTGCTTCGATACCAATAGAAAATGCCATTTTGGCCTACACCACCTGAACTCAAAACATAGAAACACAGCGCACACCGACACTACTTCCGGATCCGTCCTCTAAAAATGTCCGTGTACAACACAGTCTATCCCTGAATAGTTCCTGATATAAACTAGTCCGGCCTGATGTTCTTCTGAATCCCAGAGTTAAATGTAGTGATTTTGGAAAACGGAACGAAAATGTAATATTACATTTATTGGGGATGTAAGAGCCAATGCCTTTTTTTCATTTAGTTGCCGTTTTGTGTGTGTGTGTGTGTGTGTGTGTGTGTGTGTGTGTGTGTGTGTGTGTGTGTGTGTGTGTGTGTGTGTGTGTGTGTGTGTGTGTGTGTGTGTGTGTGTGTGTGTGTGTGTCATGTTATGATTTCAACAATAATTTTTACTTTGAATTTGTTTGAATTAGAATTAGAAGCGACTCATGAATAAATGAAGAATTTTTTTTATCCAAATCTCGACATTCCTTTTTTTTGTGCAAGACATCAAGCGTCTATCATATAACAGCACCAGAGTGATCTACACCAGGAACAAAGACAAGGAAATCGTAGTCACTTATACTTAGACACGTATTTTGAAACTCCAAAACCACTTCCACTTTTTCAATGAGGCAGAGGAGAGCTGAGAACATGTTTTTTCTCCAGCCCTGTCATTCACTGACAAACGTTGGCCGGATAGCAAAAGTTGCTTAAAGGTGACATATTATACCACCAGGAGTGGTGGTATAATATGTTGGGTTAAATAGGTTAAAGATCCCATATCATGATTTTTTAGGGCTAATAATTACATTTGGGGGTACTACTAGAGATTATGGTAATATGCCTGTGCTGTATTTTAGAAATAAGGTTTATTAATATCACACGTTCATTTCTCCAGGTGGCTCGGTCTGCTGTGAATGGTCAGCACGACCACTATGTTGCGATTGGTCGATCGTAGCCGGGAGGCGTGGCATCTGCATTTCAGCATACCCACTGCACGAGCTGTTTCACGCACTTAGGAATGCTGGTGTCCGAGGCATCTGGAACACACCATAAAGGCGCGTTCATGGTTGCGCGTTCACGGCGCGTTGAACACTCTTATAACACTTTATTTCGGAAGAAGTTAAGATTTACGTAAAGACACGTAAGAGCGTCCGAACCTCCGAGCTGTTTTGAAGGTGTCGTGGATAAAACCAACGGGCTATTACTTTAATAAATTCGAGAGGCTGAGAAGGACTAGGATTGAATGATCAAAGCTTTATTGATCACTGCACAGAGTAACAACATCAGCATTATGTACAAAAGGGTTACATATTAAACATTATAGTTACATGAAGTGACATATTATGCATTACAGTTATATGAAGTGAGGCCTTTCATTAAAGTCTATTCATTGCCTTTTTTATCAACCTGATCTTAAATCAACAGGACTTACCACATGTGTTTAAGAGATGAGCCCTGTAAAAGCAATATTAATATTAACAGTAAAATATGCACTTGTAATAGTTAACAATGCCACTTTATTTGTCTGTGGCACATACAGTCATGATCATAAAGCTGGTAGTGTCTGATTTAATCCGGGGTATGGATTAGTTAATTTAACGTC
Source organism: Gadus chalcogrammus (assembly GCF_026213295.1). NCBI lineage: Eukaryota > Metazoa > Chordata > Actinopteri > Gadiformes > Gadidae > Gadus > Gadus chalcogrammus. The sequence continues at coordinate 10,648,593 of NC_079418.1, forward strand.
AAAATTGAAGCCTACAGAATAAACATTATAAAGCCATGAGATAGGAGAAACCACAGGGGGTAGCAGATGTCTCTGTAAGGGGCCATTTATGGCGTCTGGGGGTTCATCTGAATGCAGGCAAGGGGAGGCCTGGAGATCTCGATACAGTGTTTAACTTTTGGCTCCATTGTAACAATATTTATCTTATATTCTTGTATACTTTAAGTTAACCTTACTTATACTTATTATCTAAGTGAACTGGAAAATAGACTGATGTCATTGACTACAGAGGGATGCCGGTCAACCCAGGACAACTGAGGTGTTGATGGAGAACAAAAGAAAAGGGCCCGGAGCCTGCCCCTTCCTGCTGATGTGTTTCTTTCTATACCAATATTCCAACAGTTTAGCTGAGAAGCCTCCAATATTTTCCACCATAAAAGCGGCATAAAGCAAAGGAAAGGGCCGAAAAGCATGACATCACCCCTTTAAGGTGAACGACATTTCTAGGGTTGACACCTCAAATGTCATTTTAAGGCTATATAGAATAAATATTCTAAATATTTCTGACTTGAATATTATTTTTTGTTGTTGTTAAGGATGATATAGGCCTGCATTGTATCGGTAGAGAAATGGTGAACGCTTCTCCTCATGTTATATGTGTGAATTTATTCTGCTGATTCCTATGGAGAATCCAGTCCAGTACAATTGCAAGAAAGATAAATCGGGATATATGACGATTTTTGGTCACGCAAAAGTGCTTTATAATAGTTCCTCTGGAATGTATAAGGCCTCCATTTGTTTGCAGTTTTTGCTTTCTAATCTTGCCATTGTATTAGATGATGAACTCGCTTATCTCTGTTGCAAAGTGCTTTATTGGCTACGTAAGAGTGCATTCAATAACATGAAGAAACATGTCTGGCTGATCCATGACCCAGATACATGTAGGCCTATAGCCTTCTTCACTCAGGACTGATACAATATAGGCATATCCCTACATGTGTGTTAATGAAAACTCTCTCCATCACACAAACTAATTTATGCCCAATTATATAATTATAAATGCTATATTCTAGCTTATACAATTATTTCAGATATGCTTTTATGTATGGTCACTTCAACTAAGTGCACTACATGAAGACAGTCGTTTGTGTTTTTCTTATGGGTCTATAGGCCTAGCAGCTACCGAGACATATAGGCCTATACAATTTAATAATAATAATAATAATAATAATAAATTAAATTTATGTAGCGCTTAATATGGTAGGGGAGACCAGGGACAGTTGTAACAGGGGACGGTTGTAACACTGTGAATTCCTCCAATCAGAAACCAGCTATGATGACGAAACTCACTGTGCTTGTGCACATTTAGTTTCCCTCCTTACTTGCGAAAACGGGAGTCGCATTTGAAACCTACAGGGGGCGCTATAAAGCAAAGTCTGTTTTTGAGGTCAAAAAAACACTTTTCTTCCCGATGTTCTTTTTTGGATGCTGTCCAAAGATAAAATGTCTACGAATTCAAACAAGTATTATTAGAATCCCTGTTTTGTAAGCTATAATATATATGGCTATCAAGTGTCAAACTAGCAGTCAAGCCAGTTGACATGAGATCAAAACATGGTTGGTCATACTGGGACAGTTGTAACGCCCTGTTACAACCGTCCCAGTATGACGAACGAAGTTTCATTTATATTGTGCAAGTTAAAAGTAAAATGTACACTGTGCATTGCAAATAATAATAATAATATTAATTCATACATACAATTATCCTGTTTCCCATTGTTTACTTCCTGTTTAGTGTTTTGTACTTCCTTGTTCCTGCCATGTGTTCCTTGTCGATCATTGTTGCGTGGTAGCCTATGTCTTAAATGTTTCATGTGCATCACAGCTTTTGAATCTGAGTAATGAGTTAACATTAAAGCATGCCAAACATCAGAAAGAGGAAGACAAACAGGGGAGTCCCATTTCCTTTGCTGGAGAGGGCTTCCAATGATATTACAGAGGGAAAGTCAGTAAGGTCAGTGGCCAAATCATATGGCATTTGCCATGTGACCCTGTATCGATTTTACAAGAAGAAGAGCCAGGGCCAAACACATCCCAGAGTTGGATACTGGACTCCAAAAAGGGTTTTCTCTCTAGAGCAGGAGCTCCTCATATCAGATTATTTGAAGCAGGCAGCTGATTTATTTTATGGGTTGAGCCCAAAGGAGGTAGGCTAGAACTAATTGAACTAACTTAAATGTTTACAGTATAAATAACAATATCTATACCTACAATACATATAACTATAGGCCTACAATAAATATAACAGTATATGATTGACTAATTACATATATTTTGGACATGTTACAACCGTCCCTGACATGTGTTACAACCATCCCTTACACTGGGATGGTTGTAACAGTGGGTGAGACTGTATTAAAATCAATTTTGCAACCTGTACATATTTTCATAAAACCACTTAAATACCATGTTTCAGTAGATGACATATTGAAGTTTATAATATAACAAATTGGTTATTCCAGTGTAAATGGTTTTTGATTTATTGGTAAAAAATGCAAAAAGTGTTACAACTGTCCCTGGTCTCCCCTACTCTAAGACGCTTAATTTAGTAGGCAGAAATAGCCACCAGCTCATGCTATTCACTTGAGATTCATTTTGAGATGTCTTAAGATCGATTATCTTAGAGGGGAACGCATATGTGTATGTTGCTTTACATACAAATGATCTCCTCCTCCGTACATTTATACAATCAGACGCGCCCCGGGTGTGTTCCAACCCACTGCGTTCAGTCACCCAGCGCTCGAGACGTCAGCCAATCGTCTATCGCTCGCCTATGTACGTGCGCGTTCACGAGTGTAGCACCTAAAGGAGGCTATTTTTTCTCTAGCCTCCGTCACCGTCGAACCGCCCACCCACCCTTCTATGAGTGACCGAGCGTTCTATGTTTGCGCGCGCGCTCACACACACACCCGGGGCCGAGCGGGAAAAGCGTCCAGCAGCTCGCGACCTGAAGTACTCCAGTAGTCCTGTGTTTGGCGGGCTTGTTCTCCTGTGTGTCCGGGAATGAGAAGAGATGGCCGGGTCTGCAGCAGAAGAAAAAACCTTCCGGAGGTTCCTGGAGCTCTTCCTCCGGGAGATGAGGCCACCTCTCCGGGAAAGCGACCCGCCGCCGATGCGCCCCGTGACGGACCTAGTCTCCGATGAGGAGGTGGAGGGGGAGTGCCTCGACCTGTGTCTCCAACACCTCTACAAATAGTTGAGTGGCTCCTTTTTTTCTCTTACACATGGAGGCGACGGCTTTCGTGAATTGAATGGTGTTCATTTTAAAAAACATGGCTACTTTTCGTTATCAGGTGTGAGAGAGAGAGAGAGAGAGAGAGAGAGAGAGAGAGAGAGAGAGAGAGAGAGAGAGAGAGAGAGAGAGAGAGAGAGAGAGAGAGAGAGAGAGAGAGAGAGAGAGAGAGAGAGAGAGAGAGAGAGAGAGAGAATGTTTTAATTTTGTTGGATCTTCAATTAAAGTTACCATGGATAATTCATCTTTTAATTAGACCTCGGCTTAACGACCAAGACTCTCTTCTAGTGTTTATAGACCCAGAGTAGAATAATATAATCGGACCCCATTAGGGATCTGAAGATACTGTCAGCTACAATACAGCCTTATAAGTGTCCTCATCATGCATCATGACACACAGGAAATCTCCTGATGTATAGGTCCCAACACAGATTGTAAAAACCAATGCCGTGTTGTGAATAAAAAAAGGGGGAAAAAGAGGAAGAGGAAACATAAAGACACTGGAGGGTATACCCTCTCGTTTGAGTTAGAACCATGTTGTATCGAACCATCTTCCATAACGATGCTCGTCCTTGCTCAGGTCGAGTGGCCCATTAAACAAACTCCCATTAGAGAAACTCCCGGTCTCTCCGTGAGGACGTCACTGCTCTCATTGACGCCGGGGTAGGGAGCCGTCACTGGGGTCTGTCATCCCCGGGTTATCGCTCTCTGCACGGTCTTAAAATAGACCGTGTTGTTCCTTACACCAGACTGTACCAAGGGGCTCTACCCCTACAGGTACATACGCTGGGATCAGCCCAGTCATTTAATCGGAGGTGATGTGGATATTGGCACGAATTCCCACACTAATAGCTTTAACCGAAAGTCGTGCGGTTCGCCGAGGCGGAAAAAGGAGAGCCATCTGCGGCGCACTCGGAGACGAATTATTAACGACTATGAGCCGCAGCATGCATCATTTATAACTCGATCTGCACGGATAACAGTCACAACGGACGACTGAAGGGGGGGATACATACAGGCGTCCGAAACGATCGGACGCCTGTATGTTTTAGGGTCTATAGGCAATTAAACATACCTTAAACGTAAAGTGGAATGAATTGAATTACAAGGCCACAGTGCACATCTAGGCTACACCAGTCCTACGGGAAGTCCCCACGGGGAGTGGGGGAGAGACTAACCCACTCTCCGTGAATCATGATGGACCCGGACCGCATCACACTCCTGCTGGAGGCCGACTGAAGGGCTGTATTAGCCGCGATGGCAGCGGTATAAAGTCGCTCCGTTCGCTCCGTACAGCGCGGTGGGGTTAGGGGAGTGTGCAACTCACGGAGTGGAGTACGTAGGCGTGACACCCCCGGTGCAGGGAAACGAAGAATCGTGAGAATTCAATTTATAGTGTGACGTAAGCGTTCTGCCCCCATAAGGATACCCTGTTCCGTCGACACGACGAGCGCGAGCTGTAGCCTCGAGTAAAGGAACATCGTGTCTCAATCATTAGGGATTTCACATGGTTCATATTGGAGAACCAACACCTCGACATATATCTATGTTAAACACCTCACCATCTAGTCTGTTAGCAAAGATACATGTAAAAACACTCTCCCACAGCCACCCCCCCCCACACACACACGTACACACACAATAAAATATATTTATAGAACTGCATAACATTTTTATTCCTCCAAGAGAATTAAGCGACTAGGTTGAAGAGGAATTTAACGGTACAGTGTGTGGAGGTGCAGACGTGGAGAGGTGGTTGGGGAAGGATGAGAGTCATTTGCTGTTACTCAAATGGATGGGTGGCGTGTTCTGGACTGGAATGGCAGGCTGGCTGCGATGAGGGATGGCTAGGTTGGATGTGGACTACAGCTGGTGGTGACAGAGAGAGGCAGATATCTCCTCATGTAGACAGGAGGAGACGGGGGGGGATTGGATCCTCTGCTCTCCGCCATGCATTTTCCAAGAGGAAGATCAGGAGAGAACCTGAATCTCCAGAGAGGTCTGATGTGTCTAACTTGCAATTTAATTCATTGCATTGCATTAACGCATGTTTTATAAATTGTCAAAAGGGACACTATAGCTGTATAGCGTACGTGTATATATATATGTATCTTAAATTGTAGTTAGCGCCAAATCAGGAAAGAGGCTTATACGGAACATCCTATGTCAAACGAAAGCTGCTGTTGGTAAGATTACAGAGTTGCAAAGAGAGAGAGAGAGAGACGAAAAATATAAGAAGAGCGCAAGGTTTTGAAACTAAATCTAGATAAATGTCCCCACACCGTCTGCAGCCTCCAACAGTCAATCTGTCTATCATTGAAAGTTTTGCATTTCACACAACTGTCATTGAGAGACAAAATTAATTCCTGGGCCAATCAGGGAAGAGATGAACCTCAACCAAATGTAAATGACCTCAAACAGAGACAGACAACCACAACAGTTCTATGTGACGTTGAGAAACCCTGAACACAGTTTGAATCCCTCCGTCCTAGTTCAACCATGAAGAGCTGGACGCTCCTGGGTTGGATCTTATCCTTAGCAGTATTTATTTTATTTACACAGGCTACAACCTGCTATCCTCGGGACAACATCCAGACACTCAAGTTTGAGTTTCGCAATGAATTTCAGTCAAGCCTTGGCTTGTCAGCCATTGATTTCCACATATGGGAGTGGCCTTTGTGTTGAACGACACTCTCCAGCCAATCAAAATGACGCAGTCACTCTTTTTGCTCTTGCCGAATCCGGGCGGATGACGAAAAAATATATTAATTTGTGATAAACCTGCTTTGCAAATGTCTCTTTCTGGGATATGACAGTTTGATTGCTCCGTGGTTTGTATGCCTCCCTCGGGCGGGGTGGCCAGGAATTTGTTCTATAGTTCTGCCGGCTGCGGAGCTCCGTGTCCGTCACCAACTGACGCCCCCTGGAGCTGCTTGGTCTTTTCACTTTTTCAATTGTGGAAAATCCCTCAATGTAAACAATCCCTCAATATAAACTCTTTAGTAGTCATGACTTGGTGCTCCTCCTTATCCATAGGTGCTGACGTGGTAAAGGACCTCCCTCATGATGATAGGCGGTGACATAGTAAAGGACCTCCTCCTTCATGATGATAGGTGGTGACGTAATAAAGGACCTCCTCCTTCATGATGATAGGTGGTGACGTAGTAAAGGACCTCCTCCTTCATGATGAACAGCGGTGACGTAGTAAAGGACCTCCTTCATGATGATCGGCGGTGACGTAGTGAAGGACCTCCTTCATGATGAACAGCGGTGACGTAGTAAAGGACCTCCTCCTTCATGATGATAGGCGGTGACGTAGTAAAGGACCTCCTTCATGATGATAGGCGGTGACGTAGTAAAGGACCTCCTTCATGATGATAGGCGGTGACGTTGTAAAGGACCTCCTTCATGATGATAGGCGGTGACGTAGTAAAGGACCTCCTTCATGATGATAGCCGTGGTGACGTAGTAAAGGACCTCCTTCATGATGATAGGCGGTGACGTAGTAAAGAACCTCCTTCATGATGATAGGCGGTGACGTAGTAAAGGACCTCCATCATGATGATAGCCGCGATGACATGAATCAGGAAATTTCTCTCGTCCAAGTTGATTTCTCCACCCACCATGTTTCTTAATTATCTTCTATGCAAAGTGTCAAGCAAAATATTCAATATTTGTATTGCACCCATCCCAATATTCCTACGTCTTGCTTATTGCACAAAGTGCTTGATTCAAAGCACATTGAATCTATTTTTGTACCGAACCTTCACTGGAACCCTGCAGTGTCCAAGTAGAGCATAATGTCCTGAGAACTGGACAAAGAAACCAGCCACTAGACGGATACAACAGAAAGAAAAAGCACTGTATAGCTATACAGTTCCCTTACATATGGATTCAAAAGGCTACACAGAGACATTCTTTCTCACATTGAGGTCTATACCATTATGGACGTGCAGAACTCCACTGTGCTGGCCTCATTCTGGAATCTAAAATAAGGTGCATAAATGGTGCTGGGAACGACCACTGGAAATGGAAGAGCAATGAGTCAAATATAAGTCTAGTGTCACCATGTTGACATCAACGCTAGTTTGTGTTATGCATACATGGTTTGAAAACAATCAACAGCAGATTTACCCCAACAAATATTGAATACGCTCTTTACAGTTTTTAATGATATGTTACCATGAGCTCATTAAATAACAGCCAGACAATAAAAAAATATAGAAAATAACATCATTACATAATGTGGATGTCAAATCAAAATTGTATTGTCTAATACCATACCAAACATCTGCCATATATGCCAGCAATGTGAAGTTATTCACATGTAGGTCATTATTGAGATGAAATGATAACAAACCTGCTTGTGGGACTCATTCACCGTGCAGACATCTTTGTTCCATCTTGGTTCTAATCACAAGCTGGATCCTGGTCTTCTATGAATATGACTTTGGTTTAATATATTCACTATACAGTATATGCATGAAGCCATTTCTGTTTGTTGAACATTAAAATGGGAGTTTTTCCATCCATACCGTGACTTTGCATTGAATCCTGTGATCTCGGTGATTGGGCCAACATGTCATCAGATTGTCTCTGGGTTGGGGAGCTCATAGTAGGCCGGGGAGCGGTGGAGTAGCATCCTCTGGAATATCATTACGTGTTTATATATGTTTAGTGGATTGTGTGTGTGTGTGTCCATTTATTAATTATGCATAATAGTAAAAAGACAGTGGCTGGGTGGATGGGTGTGTGCGTCTTAATCTCTCTGTAGAGAGTGTGCTTGCGTTGTTTTAAACGATGCTGACGCTCAATGAGAGTGTTGAAGCCTCCATGCGGGCGAGGGGGGATGCCTCTCCTCGTTGTCATGGAGACGGAGCCTTATGGACTGTAGGAACACAAACACTATTTTTAGTGGGGGAGTGACCACCACACAGCCCTCTGAAACTGCCTCGTTAATAAGACCATACAGTATATATATAATGAGAGGGAATGAGAGAAGCTATCAGATGTTAATATATACAAGATATGAATGGATCATCCACAATTAAACCCAACTACACCTGACTGCAAAGTCCATTATTTAGGGTCGGCACACAGGGTCAAAACAAGCACACGCACACGCACAAAGGTAATCCATCATGCCGCATCTAGTTTCACTTACCTTAAAGTATACTATTACGATTCAGTCTGTCACTGCACAAACACATCGTCATCATTAAATCTATCATGATCTTTGTTTCGGTGTCCGGACAGGATGTCTACCTGCATCGGCTATGATATAATTTTCAGGAACGCCGACTCGTGATTGGTCGAAATACCCTTTGAGCTTGTCTGGATTCAGGATCTGGTTCCTCTACCTCTACTGCAGACGTGTAGGCTGGAGTGTTTATAATAAACGCTCTTCTGTCTTGAGGGACTAGACGAGGTCACACGCCCACTGGTGCTCAGTCTAAGCTGCTATCAGCACCATGGAGAGGGCCTGCAGGCTGAAGAAAGAGACGCTCTAGCCATTGGGTTATGTTCCTTACAGGATACACCTAGAACAGGGGTCACCAACCTTTTTGAACCTGAGAGCTACTTCATGGGCACTGAGTCATACGAAGGGCACCCAGTTCTATACACTCTTCTGAAATAACCAATTTGCTCAGTTTGCCTTTAGTTATATATTACTATCAATGATAATGATACTCATCTATGTGAAGCCATGTTAATTAATTAAGTCATGTTAATGATTTCTCACAATAATTATCAACAATGACTTAAAAAAGGTGGGAAAGAGTTGTTCAAGAATGAGTAGTGCTATGTTCAGAACCGGCCTGCGGGCCAGTCATATGGTCCTTGCTGGCGCCCTGGTGCCCGCGGGCACTGTGTTGGTGACCCCTGACCTAGAATCATAAGAATGACTGGAATATTATATATCATATTTATTTTGCACATTTCTTTGAGCCAACATTCTGAAACCACAAGTGGTAAAAGCGAGGGTTGATTAAAAAAGTCATAGGAAGCCTAGTCAAAGTCAAAGTCAAAGTCAAAACTTTATTGTCAGACCGAGTTACATAGAGGACCGAAATTAAGTTTCTGCATCCTTCAAATGTGCTATAAATATTGACCAAACAACATACAACATAATAAGCTAATACTGCAAAAATACCTCAACAAACATGCAACATAACATAATTATAGTGAAATAAGACAACAACAAATACACACAACATATATAGACGGACAGTGCATACATTATACCGAATATAATATTCACATGTTATGAGGTAGTTATTGTGGTTCAAATAAGGTGCAATATTGTAAAGTGAAAAAGTGCATGCTGCGGTAGCGCTTGCCAGAAGGTAGGAGGGTGAACAGTTTGTGTGCTGGGTGGGACGGGTCTTTGATGATGGCGGTGGCTCTCTTGCGGCAGCGGGACGGGTGCAGGTCCTGGATGGACGGTTGGGCTGATCTGGTGAACTTCTCTGCTCACCTCACCACCCCCGGTAGCGCCTTTTGGTCCGCAGCAGGGCCGCTGCCGTACCAGACTGGGAGGCTGCTGCTGAGGACGCTCTCGATAGCACCCCTGTAGAAGGAGGTAAGGGCAGGAGGGGGGAGGTCTGCTCTCCGCATCCAACCAAAGTGTGGCCGTTGCTGTGCCTTCTTGACGAGGCGGGTGGTATGGCTGGACCATGTCAGGTCATCTGTGAAATCGAGGAGACATGCCATTTGACAATCATTCTTATTCTACATATGATTGTCTTTGTTTACAGGGCTTTGGTTGTCTCGATATAAATTGTGTACAGATTTGTAAAGTTTGGCACTAGCAAGGAATTTCAAACTTGAATGTTTTCTGAGATGAACACTGCTTACATGCGCTTAATAACAAAGTTTAAATCATAAGTCAATGGAAGCAGTGTCATTTAGAGGAAATGGCTCCGTAAAAAAAGACCTTGGTGGCTTGGTTAATTACCGTTAAAATAATAATTGAGCTGAAAGATAGCTTTTGCTCAATAGTTTCACCCAACTCCTGAAGGACTCCCATGTTTTGTCCTAATGAGGACGTCCCCCGGGCTGGGAGGAAGGAAGGAAGCCATAGAGAAGGTTGGCATAATTGATCTGATTTATAGGGGATTTGAGCTGCAGATTATGTGGTCAAACTGCTCTAACACCCTCCACTGTAGAGGAAATCAATGAGCTGACACACACACGCACGCACGCACGCACGCACGCACGCACGCACGCACGCACGCACGCACGCACGCACGCACGCACGCACGCACGCACGCACGCACAGCACGCACGCACGCACACACACACACACACACACACACACACACAGACACACACACACACACACACAGACACACACACTCATTCTAGGTTTAGACACCCCTGCCATGGCATGGCTCCCCCCATGCATGCAGCCAGCTGATTACATTCATTAGCTGTGCGCTTGGCTGGTGCTAAATGGCACACCTAAAGAGCTGACTGAAATTACCGGCATGGACTTTTACTTTCTGGACCGCTATTCCTTTCGATCTTTACATATGGATCCACACATGTTTTTCACATGTCCATGATGTTTATTAATTATTCCACCTTCATAAATAAATAAATAAATATATATATTATATATATATATATATATATACATATATACACATATATACATATATATATATATATATATATATTATACGATACAAAAATATGAAGTGTGTGGAATTGGAAGTGTGTTTGACTATGTTGGACATGTCCATGTTTATTAACTATACCATCTTCATATATATATATATATATATATATATATATATATACACACATATATATTATACGATACAATAATATGATTGTCTTTGGAAGTGTGTTTGACTAATAAGGAAGCGTTTGAATTGTACTGCCATTCATACATAATGATGTTCTAATGATACTATTTGACATATACGTGCATATTCCAAAATAATAGATTTAAAGGATAAGGATATTGATCGTGATTTAAGTGAACCATAAACAAGGGAATGTGCCTTACATTCCTACCGCCAACCTTAAGAGCAGAACACTGCTGGCAGCTGGGCCTGGTGGGTCCCCCAAAGGGCCGTCTTTAAGGTGTGAAAGAGGTCCAAGAGACTGCAGAGCTGTCTGCAGAGGACAAACACAGGGGTCACTCACAACATGCCTCATTTCTGTGCTGCTTACTACTAGGGCACACAGGTCCATAGTCAAAGGGGGATGCCTTCAGGCGTTTAGACCAGATGTATCTACATAGAGGCCACATTGACTGATAGGGCCTGTTGCTGCAGGATTTCAACATGGCCGCCATATTGGAGAGGCCGAGACTGGCCTTTGAACTTTAAGAGTTAACGGAGGAGATGGTATCAACATCGTAATGTTGATACCATGTAATTACTTATATTGAATTGATATTGAATTGAATTTATATAATATATTGAATTGATAAACGACTCATTGAAACCGGTTCAGGAATGTCAACGAAATAGTTGCTGGTCCAAAAAACAGCAGACTCATAATTAGTGTTATGAGACGGAAGGGGTTTAATGTTGCCCCTCTGAAAGACAGCACGTGAATCACGGCCGTAACCCAGCTATGGCCAGCTTCATGCTAATTAATATGTTTGTAGGCTACTGGCCTTCTCTCTGGAAACAGCTCGCTGTCTTACTGTACTCTGTATGATATTATATAATGTTAGCATTTATGTAAACCCATTGTTCAGGGCTTGTAATTATATCGTACATGGAGATGACCAATTTCCTGTATTGTGTCGTTCCGTCGTAGATTAAATCCCTCATGTACCGTCTCAGAATGAAGTGACCTCCTTTTGTGCTAAACTAGTTTCAGAACCTTAAAAGAATGGACACAGGTCTCATTTGAAGCTGTAATAACAAACTCCAAACACTTCCATCCCACACAAAATGGCCGTCGTCTCCATTTCAAAGGAGAGCAGGCATAGTGGCAAAATAAAACTCAGATGAATATTCATTAGAGTAAATCACAGTTCTGACACATGGCATCTGTTCTAGAGACACTTTGCATTCAATGTTTCAAGAATAACTCATATGGTTTTCAGCTGAATAACCATCTTCCATTGAGCTATGACACATCTGACAATATAACAAACAAAGTGTTCTGGAAGAGGAAAGCGCTTCAGTGTGGGGTTATTCTAGAATCAGAGCAGCAGGAAGCCATGGGACTTCCTGTCCCCGGGGGCCTCGGGCCACCTCGTGGGACTGACAGGATGTTGCATTAGCACAGTGTTCTGGGACACTTTCAGAAGTCCCAGCAGTCTGCCTTCCCATCAGCCTCTCTTTGTCTCCTTAGAGAGTCCAGTCCTAACTTTGTGTTCTGTAGGCCAGCGACCACCAGGAACACACTTCAGCTTTCAAGGGTCCCATTAGGTTTGTGTGTGTGGGGGCGGTTTCTGCCATATGTGCGATACAGCATTATTAGATTGATAACCGATTTATATCTGATTGATATGTGATTGATTTTTGATTGATATCCGTCATAGAGCTGTCAGTTAAACGCGTTATTAACGGCGTTAACGCGAACCAATTTTAACGGCGTTAAAAAATTTATCGCGCGATTAACGCAATTATTTTATTTACAAAAAAAAAGAAAAAAAAAAATTTGTTTTCTTTGGCTCAAAACAAAGAAGCGGTAGCCTGACTGCTATGTTCAGATGACATTTGTTCAAAGCAGTCGTTTAATTGCACTATAGGCTCTTTTTTTGTATCGTCCTGTTTTGAACAGTATATGCCAATGTTGTTATCAATAAAAAATCATTTGCACAAGGCAAGCCGATGCACTTCACCATGTTGATAAGAGAATTAAAATGAGAAGAATTATGGGACAAAAAAATCAAGGGATATTTAGCATAGAAAAATAATTTGCGATTAATCGTGCGTTAACTATGACATTAATGCGATTAATCACGATTAAATATTTTAATCGCTTGACAGCTCTAATATCTGATTGATGTCGGAGTGATATCTGATTGATTCTCGATTGATATCCGATTGATATTGGAGTGATATTTGATTGATTCTCGATTGATATCCGATTGATAGACATAAGCAGTGTAGTAACACTTAGAATCAAACCCGTTTTTGTTTTATTACTACTCAATCAATACAATAGCTGGGTGCACAAACTATTGGAATCTGTAGCATTGTTGTAACTTGGTACAACAAAGTTCTGCTGCCCTTATTGGCCAGTTCTCTTTTGAAAAAGAGATCTCTTAGGACTAACCTGTTAAAGTAAAGGTCAAATAAAATAAAATAACAAATAAAGAGAACCTTTGTCCTCCTTTATTACTTACTTATTACTTGCTTACTTACTTACTTATTAACTCTTCGACCCTAGAGCACACTTGTTGAAGTCACTCATTTGTATTCCCTTAGGTTTCCGTTTTAGCCATCAAACTTTTTTCTTGCCTTCTGGCTTTTTATTTCCGCATTTGGGCTTTCCCATGCTGGGAAATTACTTGCCAAAGTAATCCCTTAATCACAGAGTCTCGCCGGGATTAACGATGAGGTAATCCCTGCAGCAAGACTCTCTGATTACCAAAGAGGACACCATCCACAGAACTTCAAGTGTTTTAGCCTTAAAATACACTCCCACGGGTCAGACTGCAGACTGGAGTGAAACTGCTGATTAATTATATTCTAATACCCCTTCATTGACCTCAGCTTCTGGACATTACGTGCTGTACATCCTATCAAGCGATGCGTTGTAATATTGCAATGTGGATGCACACACTGGTTAACATCTTGCTGTTTGCTATGTTAGTTAAGAGCAGGGACGGCATGAAACGATGTGGGGGAGGGAACAGAAAGGGAGAACATTAGTCTATCTTTGCTAATTTGCATCTTTTGCAAATATAGGGAGCTGGCATGAGGTCGGGATATGGTTGCAATGAGAGTCGGCCATATATTTATATTTTAACAGTGTCCTACAAGCCTTGACTTAAAGACTATGGTCTTGAATAATGGGATCCTAATGGCATAACTGGGATATCATTTGTGTAGTGAGTACTTAAGGCAACCTCCTCCAGGTCACATATTTAGATGTTATTACAGGTTAAACTATCAATATGGAGGTGTGAGGCATTAGGTTTAGACATTTACTCCGACTTGTAAACATTGATCACATAGATGGCCCGTCTCCTTGACTTCCAGCTCCTTGTGCTAGAATAGCGGTTATCAGAATAGATCATCAACAGCCTTCCATTGCTTTTGGTTCAGGTTTCATTAACATTAACAACAGAGACCCCATTTTAGAAAGGGAATGACCTTCAAAACAGTAACAGCTTTCTGCTGTCCCCTTTTTCCACCATCCCGACCACACTCTGCTCTCTCTCACCCTGTCTGTCCGTCTGTCTGTCTGTCTGTCTGTCTGTCTGTCTGTCTGTCTGTCTGTCTGTCTGTCTGTCTGTCTGTCTGTCTGTCTGCCTGTCTGTCTGTCTGTCTGTCTGTCTGTCTGTCTGTCTGTCTGTCTGTCTGTCTCTCTCTCTCTCTCCCTCTCTCTCTCTCTCTCTCTCTCTCTCTCTCTCTCTCTCTCTCTCTCTCTCTCTCTCTCTCTCTCTCTCTCTCTCTCCTCTCTCCCTCTCTCTCTCTCTCTCTCCCTCTCACTCTCTCTCTCTCACTCTCACTCTCACTCTCACTCTCACTCTCACTCTCTCTCACTCTCACTCTCACTCCCCTCTCCCCCACTTCATCTACATCTCTATCACCCTCAATCTATCTCTCCTAACCCCCCTCCCTCCCTTGCTCTCACTCTCTCCCCTCTCTCTCACTCCATCTCTCTCACCCTCCCCCACTTCCTCTACACCTCCATCTCCCTCATTCTCTATCTAAACTTACCTCTCTCTCTCTCTCTCTCTCTCTCTCTCTCTCTCTCTCTCTCTCTCTCTCTCTCTCTCTCTCTCTCTCTCTCTCTCTCTCTCTCTCTCTCTCTCTCTCTCTCTCTCTCTCTTCATTCCCCTCCCTCCCTTCCCCCCTCTGTAATCTGCCCCTAGTCAAATGTTGAGTCATATGTCGGTGGCACAAGAACTGAATGCAAATCAGTTCTGCTAACAGACGAAAGCCTAATTCTCTGCTTGTCCACCCTGTGTTGCGTCTGTCCTATGCCTTACGTGTGCTGCTGCTCAGGCTGAATGGAGGAGACAAGAACCACATGCTTTGGTAAATACAAGACAGACACTAGTCAGTGACATAGGAATGTCTCACTTTCCAAACCGGCCAATCACGTGATAAGAGGTGGCTTACGACAAGATAAGCGCTAAGATACAAGCTACTTTCATCTAAAACGTTATTGGCTAGTTATCGACTTAAATCAGCAGAAATTTAAATATTCTTCCCCAGCGCTTTGTATCGATGGTTTTTATGTTGTCAAGGAGACGGGTGGATGGTTGTGTTTGAAGATTGTTGTTAATGTTGTAGCACATTGATTCAGCACTGGAAGAGGTTTCCGCGTCAGATGTGTCCCAATATTTTTACGTTTTCCAAAATATTAATAAGAAATACTTTCGCAGACATTCCCATATTGGCAATGACATCAAACTAAAATGTTGTACAATATTTCTTTCCATATAGAAATACTCATATAGAAATACATGCATTAATCCATCATCCACCACTCATCCATCATCCATTATTAAACCATCATCATCCATCATCATCAACCCATTATCCACCATCCATCCATCCATCCATCCATCCATCCATAAATACCTTATCATCCATCCATCCATCCATCCATCCATCCATCCATCCATAAATACCTTATCATCCATCCATCCATCCATCCATAAATACCTTATCATCCATCCATCATACATCATCCATCCATCCATCCATCCATCCATCATACATCATCCATCCATCCATCCATCCATCCATCCATCCATCATACATCATCCATCCATCCATCCATAAATACCTTATCATCCATCCATCATCCATCATCATCAACCCATTATCCATCCATCCATCCATCCATCCATCCATCCATCCATCCATCCATAAATACCTTATCATCCATCCATCATACATCATCTATCCTCCATCCATCATCAGTCCATAAATACATTATCATCCATCCATACGTTATCATCCATCCATAAATACCTTATCATCCATCCCTCATCCAGACATTTTATTAATAATTTATCCCTCGCTGTAGTTCATTTGAATATAATCAAAATACCAAACAATAAAACGAGCCACAATACTAAATTAACTGACCAATAATTATAATACATGATGTTCTGATCATCTATATTATTTATTTTAATACTTATTATTATTTATTATATTAAAGAGTCAATTTCAAGAATAAAATCCCACGTTCCAGACAATCTGGAGCAGGATCCATTCTTTCCATTTGTAAAGTGATTTGAGAACCCCCAGTGTGTTGTAAGAGACTAGGGAGATGTGTTGAAAGAGACAGGATCCTCTCTGTAGCTCTTTCACACGTCTCTCCACTCGCCTGATGCATTACCAACAACATCTACCACACAGTCATCACAAGGCAGAGGAAGATTGAATCTCCATCCTTCTCTGCTGACTGTTCCGTGACACGGCCCAACAAACCATAGAAAGTCTACGTTATTGTATTATTAAGTAGCGTACCGCTTACATATTTAATAAAGGCATCATGTTATTACTTACACAATTAGTCCTTGGCACATTAAGAGCAGTGCTTCTGTTATAGAAAACTTTACTCTTTAATACACTTGATTCCAACAACACTATACTATATGTATGTTCACACTCATAATTCTTATTTGTTGCTGAATTCAGTTCATCAAATGGACATTTTTGCACGTTTTGGGCAAGCAGCCCTGGAAGGGAATGATGAGGCAAGCTAGTGGGCCATTCAGAGAAGGGCGTCCATCTGATGTTTTTTCATAGGCGGCCATTTTCGTATCGCCCTTCTGTGATACACTTAAAGAAGATGCTAATGAGTTGTAACAGACTACTGTCTGTTTGGCCTTTGGTTCTCTTAGCAACAACAGGAAATGTTCTCTCAACCTGGTTTCCATATTGTATCTTCATACGACTGGACATACACTCACCAAAACATACACCTCTTTGGTTATGTTTGTTCTCCAGGAAATATGTACAAGCATGCGTATTAAATGTATTCATATATTACCTGAAAATAATGTATATTATAGACCAGAGGTCAAACAATGATGACTTTCCAAAATCGATTTTTCTTCTAATTCGATTGGACTGAGGAGTGTGCCACCCTCTCTCAGCTGATCCACAGACCAGCTCTACATCTACACACACAGACACCTTATCTCACCTGCTCCACAGAGCAGCTCTGCATCTGTACACACAGACACCTTATCTCACCTGATCCTCAGACCAGCTCTACACCTGTACACACAGACACCTTATCTCACCTGATCCTCAGACCAGCTCTACACCTGTACACACAGACACCTTATCTCACCTGATCCTCAGACCAGCTCTACACCTGTACACACAGACACCTTATCTCACCTGATCCTCAGACCAGCTCTACACCTGTACACACAGACACCTTATCTCACCTGATCCTCAGACCAGCTCTACACCTGTACACACAGACACCTTATCTCACCTGATCCTCAGACCAGCTCTACACCTGTACACACAGACACCTTATCTCACCTGATCCTCAGACCAGCTCTACACCTGTACACACAGACACCTTATCTCACCTGATCCTCAGACCAGCGCTACATCTCTACACATAGACAACTTATCTCACCTGATCCACAGACACTATATTCACTATAATTATCATCCTTTGTAATTTTAAAGACTGGAAAGAGAGATGAGCCTTAAGGTAAAGCAAGGTGCATTTGAAGCGGTGGTGCTCATGGGGGGGGGGGGGGGGGGGGGGGGAGCCAGGTGAACTTGTGGACCAGGCAGGAGAGCTATCTCTAAGGGTCTTTCCTGTAGGCCCCCAGCCCCAAACCACTCCTCACCCAGCTGGTGGATTATGTAACGCAGCCTGCAGGCTGTGCAGCTGAAACACACTAGTGGGAAGGGAACCACACACAACTCTTTCCAATTCGGTGCTTTGTACCGTGAAGATAGTCCATGAGGAGAAATTCCCGAATCCACTTCAGGAACATGATGTATATACTGCAAGTAGCCTACGCATTCATCCTAAAGGTGGCTATTTGCAGAAGGTTTGCGGGCAACCATGGTAGACATTGTAATTTAATGAGGGATTAGATATGCTCTTGTGCACAAAGTGATGTGCACTGTGCCGGAAATGGAACAGCTCATTGTGAATGCATGGGGTAGCACTCAGTGATGTCATCAGCCCTACGCGGTTCCCGTGGTGCATGGGGGTAGCAACGCACCGAGTTCCCTGGGTTATCATACACATAGCAATGCAGCGGACAAAATCATCAAGCTCACCTAAGTATTGACGACTGCTCATCCAAAGATCTGGTGTCAATAGTGGCAACTGTGTTGTTGGTTAACCAATTTAGTCAGAGTTGTGTTAGCACTCATTTGTTTTGCTAATCCCTTCTGGGTCATTTTCAAATATCTTTCTTGATCAAGGATGGCGCCTGGAGAGGAAAGCTGTGAGGGATGGATTGCATGTGCTTAGTGTTCATTAGCTTGGAAATATCACACAACATATACCATCACACAGCACCTTACCATGCTGCCGGCACATTGTGGTG